>NC_133455.1:106319421-106619421 GCF_048565385.1 Saimiri boliviensis
TACAAAAAAGAAAAAGGTCAATGACAAGTCAGAATTAGACTCCGAAAAAGTAGTGCCAAGAAGCAGACTTGCAGCCAATTACTTGCCTGACAGATGATGTCCCACTTAGGGCATATTAAGTAGGCACTGAGGGTGGCAATAAATCAAGGGTAATGAGAATCAGGGAACAATATGAGAAAAGTTTTTGTTTTATATACCACTACAGAATTTTAAAATAGAAAATCATAAGAGAAAGAAGCTATATTCATTTCAGCACATCCATGTAAGTTTTAGGTTTCATGGTTTAGTGTTATTTTACTTATAAGCATGTAAGGGTTAGGGCACCGCATCTAGGATGCTGATAGGTCTTAATCTGAACCAGCCTTGCTTCTGTCCCAATTAAGTGGAATTTTAAAATGTAACCTTAGATTATATGGGAAAAATATGTTTTTAAACCATAAAAATGCATAGAGTATCAAATACTTTTTTCAAAAACTTGCAAAATATTTACAGTTCACACAAACATTTAGCCAACAGAAATCATTTCCTTGTTTTGAAGTATTTCATACTACTCACATTGACTCATCACCTAACCTGAAACTGACTTACCCTAAAGCTAATGAAGCCTAATTTTCAGGGTCCTTCTCTGGCTTAGGCTCTTTATAAGATCCTGAACTAAGTTCTCCTTTCATAATTTTGTAATTTTTCTTTGAAAGGGCACCCAATATTGTAGATGCTTCAGATCCCCATAACATCTAGATCTACCCCAAGATAATTATTTCAAAGACCAGTGGAAGTGACCAACTAATACAGACTGGCAATTTGTTCCCCATATTTACTAAATCCAATTTTTTATTTTAACTATACAAATTCTATAAAGTGAATGTGTACATTTTATTTTAATTCCACTGCGTGAACTATAAGAAATTATTTCACTCTTTGGAATCTAAATATCCCTATTACCTTTAAAAGTATCAACTTGCCAATAATAAGAAGAAAGAAATTAGACATACTTATATTTTTAAATTTTATTATTTTTTTCTTTTAGAAACAGGGTCTTGCTGTGCTGCCCAGGCTGGTCTCAAACTCCTGTCTGTAAGTGGTCCTTCTGCCTACCCTCCGAAAGTGCTGGGATTACAGGCATGAGCCATCATGCCTGGTCTATTCTCTTAATAATATTAATATATTATTATATAAATATTCATACCCAAAGCTAACACAACTCTCACTTTCCTTGAAAAACTATTTTTAAGTTGCATATTTAAATAATGAAAACCGTGCACATTTTTTTAAAAAGTCATCTTTCAACTGATCTCCTTACTTAGCATTTATTAACAAATTTGCTTACATAATGCATATCTTCCAGTCAATTGATTTTTAACTTTTTAGAGCTTACTAGTGAAGAATACAATTTTCTTGCATTAATTATATCACTTAAAGTCTGGCTAAAATATGCTCACTCCTGAATATTCAAAATGAAACAAAGGATTTGTCAGTTGCATACTATCATATTATGAATTAAAATGGTATGTGCATTTACTTAATAAACCGGATTAATTACAAAATATATCTCTCTGACATCTAACTTCTAGTATTTTTTTTATGAAACCCAGTAACCTCAACATACCTAGCATATTACATGTTTAATTATACTTAGTAAGTACTATATTTTATAAGATAATGATAATAAATAAAACCTTTCTTACATCTATTCAGTACCTGCCATTCAAAGGTTTCTAAGCCTATTATATTACATGACTTGGTAACTGCAGCCTATATAAGTCCAAGGGTATGTGGAATAAAGACAATGGTGTTCTAAATCTTTCTTACACAGAGAGGAAAGGAAACATTGTAAAAATCACAAGGGTAAATTCTCTTTACACAGAGTCTTTTGATAATTTAATATTCCTGTAGAGAAAAGGGACCTTCTGTTCTAAACTCTTAATTCCAAAGACTCAAACAGGCAACTTGCAGAACAATAGGGCACCAAATGGAGCTTGGCAAGGAGGAAAAAAACACAAAAATGAATGAGGTCACAATTGCTTAATTCTCTTTCAAGCAACGAGTAAAAGCAGGAAGAAGCTGGCTTAGGGAAAACCCAAAGTGAGTGATTTTTATTTAATTTTCTTTTTTGATAAGTTGCTGTAATTCTCCATAATTCTAATGTTGACATGAAATATTCAGTGATACTAGTAGGATATTTCTTAGCTAGATCTTTAGAGGAGAACTGTGAAGAAATTCAAAAAAGATAGGATGATTTCTTTTTTTTTTTTTTTTTTTTCTTTTTTTTTTTATTGCATATTAGGTTTTGGGGTACATGTGATGAACATGCAAGATTGTTGCATAGGTACACACATGGCAGTGTGCTTTTCTGCCTTCCGTCCCCTCACCTGTATCTGTCATTTCTCCCCATGCTATCTCTTCCCACCTCCCCACCGCCCGCCCCTCCCCCATTTCCCCCCAACAGACCCCAGTGTGTAGTGCTCCCCTCCCTGTGTCCATGTGTTCTCATTGTTCAACACCCGCCTATGAGCGAGAACATACGGTGTTTGATTTTCTGCTCTTGTGTCAGTTTGCTGAGAATGATAGAATTTACAAAGAACTAAAGCAGATCTACAAGAAAAAAACAAACAAGCCCATTCAAAAATGGGCAAAGGATATGAACAGATACTTTACAAAAGAAGACATACAGGAGGCCAACAAACATATGAAAAAATGCTCATCATCACTGGTCATCAGAGAAATGCAAATCAAAACCACATTGAGATACCATCTCACACCAGTTAGAATGGCGATCATTAAAAAATCGGGAAACAACAGATGCTGGAGAGGATGTGGAGAAATAGGAACACTTTTACACTGTTGGTGGGAATGTAAATTAATTCAACCATTGTGGAAGACAGTGTGGCGATTCCTCAAGGACCTAAAAATAGAAATCCCATTTGACCCAGCAATCCCATTACTGGGTATATATCCAAAGGATTATAAATCATTCTACTATAAGGACACGTGCACACGAAGATAGGATGATTTCTAAAACCACTGCAAGGAATCATAAATATGGCTAACATGGTGAAACCCTGTCTCCACTGAAAACACAAAAAATTAGCTGGGCATGGTGGCAAGCACCTGTAGTCTTCAGCTACTCAGGAGGCTGAGGCAGGAGCATTACTTGAACCCAGGAGGCAGAGTTGCAGTGAGCCAAGATTGCACCACTGCACTCCAGCCTGGGCGACAGAGCGAGACTCTGTCTTAAAAAAATAAGGCGGGGTGGGGGGCGGGCATTAGAATGGCTCTAGGAGTTTTCTAAGAGAAGATTCAGGGAGTAACAGTCATGTTAACCTATTCGTTCACTTAACAAATATGTACTGAGCTCCTACCACATGTCAGACACTCTGCTAGGTACTGGAATTCAAAGACAAATTTAATGTGCTTCATGCCTCACTATCTAGTAGGGCAAACAGACTCATACACAACTAAGAGAAGCCAAAATGAAATTCTATGATTAAATAATTCATAAGTTATAAAGAAACTCAGGAGATCAAATTAACTTCTAAGAAGGAACAGCTGGATTAAGATTAAGAAAATAGAACTACAAATCGTTCTACTATAAAGACACATGCACACATATGTTCATTGCAGCCTGCTGTTTGCAATAGCAAAGACCTGGAACCAACCCAAATGCCCACCAATGATAGACTGGACAGGGAAAATGTGGTACATATACACCATGGAATACTACACAGCCATAAAAAATGATGAGTTTGTGTCCTTTGTAGAAACTTGGATGAATCTGGAAACCATCATTCTCAGCAAACTGACAGAAGAACAGAAAACCAAATACTGCATGTTCTCACTCATAGGCGGGTGTTGAACAATGAGAACACATGGACTCAGGGAGAGGAGCATCACACACTGGGGGGAGTTGGAGGGGTGCTAGGGGAGGGACAGTGGGGGATGGGAAGGGTGGGGAGGGATAACATGGGGAGAAATGCCAGATATAGTATGCACCTATGCAGCAACCCTGCAGATGTACCCCAGAACCTAAAGTTAAAATTTTAAAAAAAGAAAAAAGAAAAAAAGAAAAGAAACAAGGGCTGGTCAAGGATCCAGACTGTGGTAACAGCAAGGAGTCATCATCCTAGGGCTAAGGAACAAGGGAAGAAAATGGTTTTACTAGAGTCCCAATAAGGTAGAATTGTGGAGGAGAGACTGCCTTGTGAAACATGTAATCGTGAGAGCACAACTATGGCCAGAGACATAACCTGGTGCAGGAAAGAAACATAGCCAACCCTCTTTCCTCCTCTCTTCCAACTTCCTGCCAGTGTCTCCCACTGGTGAACTCTACTTGAAACTAGCTGAACAACAACACGGTGTCTATTACATTAATTCAGTATAAGCCACAAAGAGGTCTAGTTTACCCCGATAGCTTGCTCAGAAGGGCATGAGAGAGTAGAAGAAAGAAGGAAAAGGTTTGAAAGAGAAAACAGGTATTTTTAAAATGTAGAGCCTCCTTGAGATTATCAAAATGAGTTTTATAGGCAGCCAGAAGGTAAAATGAGGGAAATTAGCTGTGGAAAACTCAGGTGTATAAACAGAAGAAGGAAAGCAGATCAGGCCTAAGCCCTAACTTTAACCAAGGCCAACCCGTGCAGGTATCAGGTGCAAATTCTCAGAGACAACAATAATTGCTGGTTACCACAATGGCTACAGGACCATCCCTGGAATTCTCTAACTGAAAAGTATCTGCCTGCCAACCTGTCCCCAGTAGAGTATAAAGTAAGAAAAATCACTTCCTCAATAAAACAATATAAGAATAATCATTTTTACTATATTTATTGCTCCTTTTAACCATGTTAATTGCATGCAAATGTTCATAGCCAGAGGCTTCATTTCTTCCCTAATTTTGTTGTGTGGCTTGTGTACATGTGAGTGAGTGTATATACCACATTAAGTGTTTTGTGATGTAACTATGGATTTCTACACCTCAAATCATTTACAAGCTTAAAGTAGAACTGTTTCAATGAGGCTATATTTTCAAAAGTCTATGCTGAGTGATTCAATAAATACATAATGTGTATATATTTTAAGATACAAAACTTCTAGGGAGATGTGCTTAATTTATTCATACAGGCCTATCACTTTGTAGACTAAGAAGCTACACCACGTTGAAATCATACTAACCCATAGAACCATAGCTTCTCATTAGTTATTAATATTAAGCAATGTGATATGCATATTTATTCTGACCCTGGTAGATGCTGCTGTTGGCATAACTCCAGGTAGTGCATTCACATTGTGGTCTATGTGATTTATGTCACCCAGAGCTTTCCAGCACACAGTCTATTTAGTGATAAGTAGAGATATTAACAAGAACTTGGAGAAATTCAGCAGGACAATATAACGCTCAATATATATGTTCTACCAAGGTTATGGTAAACATTACAAATTGTATAGTCACTAGCATCATAATTATGTGAGAATCTAAAAAAGCAATTAATACAAATTATTTTCACTTCATTTTAACAACCTAAAAACAACAGCAAATGGGAAATAAGAGATGGTACAAATTTGAAAGTCATCAGTTGTTAAAAAGTGAAAGGTAATTTATAACACAGACAGAAATGGATAAGTGAAAGAAGACAGTAAAACTCTGAAAATTCTAAGTCATACATTAAAATCTTTATTTACTGGTCGTTAATGCAGAGATGGCAACTGCGATTCCTTTAATGAGATTTAAATGAACTTCAGCAAACCTTTGTAGAAAGAATTATCTAAATCTACCTAAAATTATTTCAGAATATATAAACTAAAGGGCATGATATTTTACTTCTAAACATTTCCTCCCTATATATTTAGCTTTTTCTTCTTATTACTTAATTGAAGATATATGCATCTACTTTAAACTTCCCAATTGGTATCAATCCCTTTAAAAATGATTCAGTACAAAACTAAAAGGTATAAATACCAAAAAGAAAGCCAGTATAATTCACTTAAGAGTATGAACTTACAGTTTATTTAAAATTCATTTTCAAAACACCAACTATCAGTGATCTTTGGATTGATTATCTGTTAAGGATAGATTTTTATAAAGTAGTAGCTTTCGTATGGTGTTCTTTGAAATTTTAATTCCCTTTGGGAGACTTCTTAAAAATGTATAATAGCAGTTACTTCAATCTGAGCCAATATTTTGATAATGATATACAAATCAAAGCTGTTGGATGAGAACATAACTCATTAACTATAATTATGTGTATTTGTATTTTCGATTTTTTAAAAGAATGTACAGTAAATGCATTCATGAGGCAGGCAAAGCTTCTACAGAGTCAAACAAGAAGTCTAAAAGTGTTTCGGTATTCTTAAAAGGCTCCAATCAGCTATTCTGCATTTATCCAACCCACAATCTTTTTTTGTAATCTGGACTCACTTGGAGTCAATTCTTAACAATATGGGTGTAATAAAAGTCTTGAGCACTACTGATACAAATTAATGTCTCTCTTCTCTACAATGCTTAAATCTCTATTATAGCACTGAACACATTTTCTTTTTCTCTAGTGAGTTGTACACTTTTTCTTCTTTCTTATCTCAGGACAGAGACAGTGTCTTACTTGTCTTTGGATTTTATTCAGCACCCAGCACAGGCCCTGAGTAATACACTCTCAAGGTTTGTTAATTTTTTTTGATAAATTCTCTTCCAGCTTCCTGTTTGATAAAAATAAAAAAAAATCTAAAATTGAATCTCTCTAAACCTCACTTTTCCCTTTACATTTCTCACCTGTGGAGTTTGCATCTTATGATAAAGATTCTATAGACTGTATCTTACAGAAAGATTCTGCCCTTTCTGTAAAATGACAGCTTACTTTCAACTGAAGCACATCTGAAACATCTGAAATGGGAGCATTGAGAAAGTAGCTGGTTACTGTCATAGCAGTAACTTACTAACATAAAAAATGCAAATTAGCATGCTCAAAGCAAGTCTGCTTGGACAATTGATGACAAAACTTCTTCTTTCCCTAATAAAACCAGTATTTGTGAGTCAATGCTGTTTAAAATGATCAGAAGTTCAGAGTGCTTAAATAATTCACAAATTCATGAATTAGATATGATCGTGCCCCTTAGCTAAATCTCATTAATTGTTTGGGAATTTAGTTGTTTGCAAAACTAATATTAGAGCTTAAGAAATGAGATCTCAATAGCAGTTGTGCGATCTCCCTTTTCTGTTTTATATACATCATGTCCTTGGGTTTCTAAAGGACCAAAGAGTGCTTCTCCTGGGAGGGCCTTAATTTAGGTCAGTAGCTTGTTCTTCCAAAAAGAGAACGGGCACTGAAATACTATAAATTTAGCAGTTGTGAGGGGTTAGGAGGCAAAGAAGGATAAAAATACCTCCTAGAACAGAACAAGAGCAAAAATTCAAGCACCCTGTCCAGATTAGCCTTTAGTTTAAAGAACCTATAAGCTGAGAAAACAAAAATTAATTGTTTAGAAGTTAAAAGCAAAAAGGTACACACTATTGCTGGAAGCAGAGATTCAGCATTTTTTACTCTCACTTTACCAACTCAAATGGCAATCTTAAAGTATTCTGAAATTCTTTTAATTTAGCTACTTTTTAGTTTTATTCTTGATCCTGGCTCATATACCATAGAACAGTCTTTTAAAAAGACAATGCAATCGATTCATTTAGTCCTCTGGCAATAAGAAAAATAAACTGAATGACTGGAGGTAAAGATTTAGAGGAAAATACAGTATTTGTGTCAATACTTAAATACTATTAAAGCAACAGAACATGGACACACATGAAGAGACAGGTTTCATTCCCACCAGACAAACAAACACAATGTATAATACAATAAAGAAAAGTTTGCATATTATCACTTTCAAAGTTAGAACCAAAATCTATCCGACAGTCCTTCTGTGCATCTTTTCCTACCACCATAACCCAGTGAATTTGGCCAATATAGGAACATCCAGTCTTTGGTTTAACTTTGTGTAATTTTTTTTTTTTTTCAAAATGCCTAGCACCATTTGGACACATGTTGTTTTGATATTATAGTGATGAAGATATTAAAGGTAAAATGTTGTGTAAACTGCAAAGCATGACTCTTTTCGTTATAAACCAAATGTTAATGCTCAACTAAGAGATTAAAAGTAGAAACACTGAAAAAGTGATTTTGCTGCTTTAGAACAGTTTTTGGTGTGCAGGTAAAACACAGGAGAAAACTGTTGAGGGATAGCTCTATTAGGAGGACATTTTTCAATGCAGTTTCATGAGAGCTATATTAATAACTACATTATGCAAAAAATGTAGGCCAAGAGAAGAGAAAATGCACAAGGTTAAAGGGAGCAAGCTCGTGTAGAGCAAGGCAAGCAGAAGGGATGGCACAAAGAGGAGGGACCAGAGAGCAGAGGAAGCAGCTGAGGATGGAAAAATTTGAAATACTTGAGACAAAGCAGGAGAAGGAAAAGGAGTAAGCGACAAGATGATAAACAGGAGAACAAAAACAATTTCATAAAGACGTGGGGCAGCAGTGGTTAACACCTGGCGAAAATAAGAAACTTGTTTTTTTTGAGACAAGGTCTTTCATTGTTGCCCGGCCTGGAGTGTAGTGGCACAACGATGGCTCGCTACAACCTCGACCTCCTGGGCTCAAGCAATCCACCTCAGCCTCTGGAGTAGCTGGAACTACAGGCATGTGCCACCACACCTGTCATGTTTTAGTTTTTTGTGAGACAGGGTCTCACTATGTTGCCCAGGCTACGCTTGAAGTCCTGCGAGTCATCCTTCAACCTTGGCCTCCCAAAGTGCTGAGATGGTAGGTATGAGCCACCACACTTGACCTAAGAAATATTTATGGATAGTGAAGCACTATAGTAGAAAGTAATCTCTCGTGCCTTTAAGGAACATTCAGCCTAATGTGGGAAGTAATGGACACATGCACAGTTAACTAAATATAACTCAGAGAAGAACAAAGTCTTACAATGGTGGAACTGGAAATGCTTCACACAGAGGAGCATTTGAAAATGATCAGAGGGAGAGATGATTTAGTATGATGTAATTCAGGAAAAGAGTACTCATAATACATTCAAAAATAGAATAGAATGATAATCACAACAATATACTTTGTCTCAGGGTCTTATGAACATCCAGTCTAGATACCTATATTAGCCAGAAGTAATTTATTATAAGTTGGTTTTACCTATACTCCCAAACTAGTAGGCTGATGGATCTCAAGCATAGATGCATATTAAAATCACTTGAAGAACATTTAAAAGTCAATGCCCTATCTGCATGCCAGACCAATTAAACAATTCTGAAGGTAGAACTTGGGTCTTTTTATATTTTAGAGCTGTCCAGGTAGATCTAAGTTGACAACTATTTTATTATGCAGAGAAAGGGGAAATAAAAGGGAAAAACAAACTTAACATGTGAATAGAGAAAGCGACATAGATATTCAGTAGAAGCCTTATCCTATGCTATCTGATGGGATTTGGCCCTTTGTTTGAAAATAATCGGTTAAACTGAGAAATCATATATGACAATAAATGTGTACCTTAAACATTTTAAACACACAAATCCGTACTCATTCAACCATGTTTTGATGTTGAACATTTTAGTATGGATTCTTTGATTGTGCTTCATTGTAGTCTTGATTATATAAGTACACCTTTCAATGTGTTGCCTAGAATTTCCAGTATAAGTTTCATTTTGTTTGGGGTTTTTTAAATGTAATAAGATAGATACTTGCCCAGCAGTCTGAAGAGAAATAATTTTAATGCCCTGTTTTTGTCCACATTTATATTTAGTTGTCACATTTATACTGACATGTAATTTCAGAGTACCTTTTTTAAGGGAACTCTTATACTGTGTTGGTGGGAATGCAAACTAGTTTAGCCACTATGGAAAGCCATTTGGAGAATTTTCAAAGGACTTAAAGTAGAACTACCATTCAACCCAAGAATACCACTACTAGATATATACCCAAGGAAAATAATTCATTCTATCAAAAAGACACATGCACCTGTATATTCACTGCATCACTATCAATGACAGCAAGACCATGGAATCAACATAAGTGCCAATCAACAGGGTACTGGGTAAAGACAATGTGGTGTATATATATAGCATGGAGTACTATGCAGCCATAAAAAAACAATCCCTTTGCAGCAACTTGGACACAGCTAGAGGACATCATCCTAGACAACCTAACACGAGACCAGAAAACCAAAAACTGCACGTTCTTACTGATAAGTGGGAGCTAAACACTTAATACACATGAATGTTAAAGTAAGAATAGTAGTCACTGGGCATCACTAGATGGGGAGAAAGGGAGCAGGGTGTGGGCTAAAGAACCACTTGTTGGGTACTATGCTTATGGCCTGGGTGATGGGATTACTGGGACTCCAATTACTGGGACTCCAATAATCCATCAATGATACAAGCCTCAGCATCATGCAATTTATCCATATAACACACTTGCATATGTACCCTTTAATCTATAATAAAACTTGAAATTTGCAGGATACAAAATCAATGCACAAAAATCACTAACATTCCTATACACCAATAAAAATCAAAGTGAGAGCCAAATCAGAAAAGCAATCCCATTCACAATTGCCACAAAAGAATAAAATACCTAGGAATACAGCTACCTAGGAAAGTAAAAGATCTCTACAAAGAAAATCATAAAACACTTCTCAAATAAATCAGAGAAGACACAAACAAATGGAAAAACATCCCTTGCTCACGGACAGGAAGAATCAATATCATTAAACAGAGCCAGTGTAAACTCTCAATAAATGTTTCTAAAATCACCTGGGGATCTTATTTAAATGTGTATGCTGACCAGTAGATCTAGAGTGAGACATGAAATTCTGCATATGTAACCAGATCCCAAGGGATACCAATGCTGCGGGTTCAATGTTCACACTTTGAGTAGCAAGATTATAGATCAGTAATTATTAACTGTACTTGCACATAAGATTGCACATAGGGAAACTGTTGAAAATATCTGTGTGAAACCCAAACCAATTAAAATCTCTAGGAAAGCAACCGGGGCAATCAGTAGCTTTCAAGAGAATCCAGGTGATTCTAATGTCTGACCAGTGTTAAGGATTACTGGTGTATGCTCATCCAACTAGTCAATTAACAGAGGTTTTACTATAAATCCCAACCATAGATAATCCCACTCAGTAATGCACAGGTTGCTTTAAGAATCAGAACAAAATTATTCCAGACACTTCTCATATTGTAAATCATTTACTGATGTATATAACTGCAAAAGACAAATAGAAGTAACAGAAGTAGAAAAAAATGAAGAAGAGGGAGATGGAGAGGCATAAGGAGAGAGAAAAGCAGAAGCAGAGAGAAAAGCAGAAGAGGAGAGGAAGAAAGAAAAAGAGAGCAAGTGAAATTCATGTTTAAGACTAGAGATTGAGCCTCATTAAATACACCTGTACTTTTACTTTAGGACAAAATATTTGTTGAGGTGCATTTTATTTTATTCTTTTCTGATAATTTTTCTCTTTGGGGCCAATCAAGTAAAAGTTTTTGACAACTATGCAAAATGAAACATCAAGGTTAAAATGTTAAACACATTATGTTACCTCTGTAAATTAAGAATTATCACCAAAATTACCCTTCTCACAATAATAAATAATCAAAAGAAAATTTGGTTACATTACTCCCAAATGCCTCTGGAATTAAATAAGAAGCAAAAGGGCCTCCCGTAATCTTTCATGTCTTCAGTTATGCTATTCTATATATATTCATAAATTTCCCCTAAGCCACATTTATTGAGAAGAATACTGTGGAAATGTTCTTGTGCATTCTCTCTCTCTCTCTCTCTCTCTCTCTCTCTCTCTCTCTCTCACACACACACACACACACACACACACAATTATTACTTTAATGGCTATTATGTGCCAGTCAGTGAGCTCAGCCTAATCAAAAAATAAAAAATAAAATAAAAAAACCCACAGACACTGACCTAAAGAAATAGAGGAATAGATTACCTGAAAAGATGTCAAAATGACTATCATAATGATGCTCAATGAACTCAGGAAACTGATACATGAACAAAATTGATATTGGAATATCAATAAAGAGATGGTAATTTTTTAAATGACCAAACAGATATTTAGAATGTAAGAATACAATAACTGGATTGAAAACTCAACAGTAGATTTGATTAAGTAGAAGAATCAGCAAACTCAAAGACAGTACATCTGAAATGCAGTCAGAGGAGCAAAAAGAAAATCAAATGAAAAAGGATGAAGAAAGCCTAAGGGACTTATGAGATAACATACAGTGAAACAACTTATGCATTTGGGAGTCCAAAAAAAAAAAAAAAAAAGACAGAAAAAGACAGAATGCTTATTTGAAGAAATAATAGCTGAAAACTTCCCAAATCTAGGAAAGCAAATGTACATCTAAATTCAAGAAGCCAAAATAATTACAGCAAGATTAAATGCAAAGAAAGCTACACAAAGACATTACAATCAAATTGTCAGAGGTCAAAGACAAAGAGAATTCCAAAAGAAGCAAGAGAAAAGTGACTAGTCATGTACAAGGGACCCTCTATCAGACTATCAGCAGAATTATCAATGGAACCACTGCAGGTAGAATAGAATACAATGATGTATTTAAATATTGGAAGAAAAAAATCTGTCAACCAAGAATATTACACATACAAACTGTCCTCCAAAATTAAGAAAAAATAAAGACTTTCTAGATAAACGAAAGCTGAGGGAGTTTATCACCACTCAACCTGCCTTACAGAAAATGATGACAGGAGTCCTTAAAGCTGAAATGAAAAATAGACAGCAACACAAAAGTATACGACAGTATAAAGTTAACTGGTAAAGGAAGCATATGGACAAATACAAAATACTGTCATACTCTAACAGTAGTGTATATATATATATATATATATATATATATATATATATATATCACCTTTAATTATGGTATAGAAGTTAAAGATAAAAATATAAAAATACAACTATAAAAATATGTTAATGGACATGCAACATAAAAATGACAAAACTTTGGGTAAACTAACAAAGGAAAAAAGGGAAGACTCAAAATCAAAAATGAAACAGTAAACATTACAACCAATGCCACAGAATAAAAAGGTCATAAGAAACTACTCCAAATAATAATAACACCAGTAAAGTGGATAACCTAGAAGAAATGGATAAATTTTAGAAACACTACAACCTACCAAGAGATAATCACAAAAAAACTAATAAATTTGAAGGGATAGATAATGGGTAAGGAGATTGATTCATTAATCAAAAATATCCCAGCAAAGAAAAGCCCAGGACAAGATGGTTTCAGCAGAGAATCCTACCAAGCATTTAAAGAATTAATGCTAATCCTTCTCAAACTCCTCCAAAAATGCTGAAGAAAATGGAACACTTCCAAACTTATTTATGAGGCCAACATTACCCTGATAAGAAAACCAGACAAAGCACTGCAGGAAGAAAGCACTACAGGCGAATATCCCAGAGAAATACACATGCAAAAAACCTCAAAGAAATACTAGCAAATTCAATTTTACAGCACAGTAAAAGGATTATACACCATGATAAAGTGGTATGAATCCCTTGGGTGTGAGGATAGCTCGATGTATGAAAATCAATCAATGTGATACACCATGATAACAGAACAAAGGATAACATCACATAATCATTTTAATATAAGAAGAAAAAGCACTTGAAAGAATTTAATGCCCTTCTATGACTTAAAAAAAAAAAAACCAACAAATAAGAAATAGAAGGAATGCACTTCAACATAATAAAAGCCATACATCAAAAGCCCACATCTAATATTAAACTTAACAGTGATAAACTAAAAGTTTCTCCTCTAAGATTAGTAAAAAATCAAATTTGCTCACTTTTAGCACTTTTCTTCAACAAAGTACTAGAACTCCTAGCTAGAGAAATTAGGTAAGACAAAGAAAGAAAAGGCATCCAAATCAGAAAGGAAAAAGCAAAATTATCTTTTTTGGCAGATGACATTATCTTATAAGAAAAAGACCTGTTAAAGCTCATAAACAAATACATCAAATTTGTAGGACATGAAATTAACATATTAAAATTAGTTTTGTGTGTCTACAAGAAATAATACACAAAGGAAATGAAGTAAATAATCTCATTTACAATAGCATCAATAATAATAAAATACTTAGAAATAAGCTTAACCAATGAGACAAAGGACTTGTACACTAAAAACTATGAAACTACTGAAAGAAATTTTAAAAGATATTAAAAAATGAAAAGACAATTTTTGTTTACAGGTTGGAAAACACTGTTAAAATGTTTGTACTATCCAAAACAATCTATACATTTAATGCAATCCCTACCAAAATCCCAATGTTACATTTTAGAGAAATAGAAAAAACAATGCCAAAATTTATATGGAGCCATAAAGGACCCCATATAGCTGAAACAATCTTGAGAAATAACAAAGCTGGAAGCCTCACACTTCCTAACTTTCAAACACATTACAAAGCTACAGTATGTAAAACAATATGGTTTGGGGCATTAAATGCAGGTAATGAAACAGAACAGAGAGCCCAGAAATAAACTCACTTACACACAGTCAAATCTTAAACAAGAATGCTACAAATACACAATGGAGAAAAGACACTCTCTTCAACAAACTGTGTTGGGAAAACAATATCAAATGCAAAAGAATGAAATTAAACCTCTATCTTACACCATGCACAAAAAGCAACTCAAAATGCATTAAAGACTTAAATGTAAGACCTGAAACTATGAAACTCCTACATGAACTAATAGAAAAAATTTCACAATATTGATCTTGGCAATAATTTTTTGGATATGACACTAAAGCTCAGGCAACAAAAGCAAAAATAGAGAAATGAGACTACATCAAACTAACAAAATCTCTGTACAGTAAAGGAAACACTGAGAATGAAATGCAGCCTATGAAACGGGAGAAAATAAGCTATCTGTATCTGATAAGGAGTTACTATTCAAAATATATAAGCAATTACCACAATGCAGTAGCAGAAAAACAAATAACCCATTAAAAACTGGGCAAATGATTTGAATAGGCCTTTCTCCAAAAACAAGATATAAATACCCAATAGGTATATGAATAGATGCTCAACATTACTAATTATCAGAAAAATGCGAATCAAAACTGCAATGCAATATCATTTCACATCTGCTAGGATGGTCATTACCAAAAACAAACATAAATAAAAACAGAAAATAAAAAGTGTTGGCAAGGATGTGGAGAAATTGGAAACCTCATGCACTGTTGGTGGGAATGTAAATGTTCAGCCTCTATGAAAAACAGTGTAGACGTTCCTCAAAAAATTGAAAATAGAACTACCATATGCTCCAGCTATCCCATTTGTAGGTATTTTTTCGTCATAATTGAAATAAAACTCTCAAAGATCTGTGCTCTGACGTTCACTGCAGCATCATTTGCAATAGCCAAGAGGTGTAAACAACCTAAGTGTCCACTGATGGATGAATGAATAAAGAAAATGCAGTATATGTATACAATGGAATATTATTTAGCCTTTAAAAAGAAGGAAATCATGCCATATGCTACAACATGGATGAATCTTGAGAACATTATGCTAAGTGAAATAAGCCAGTAACAAAAGGACAAATATTGCATGAGCGAAGGGATCAATGTCATCTAGGCAGAAAACAGAATGGTAGTTTTTGTGGGCTAGGAGGAGAAAAAATAAGGAGTTTCTATTCAATGCTTATAGACTTTCAGTCGATGAGAAAGTCCTAGATGTCTGCTGTACAACAATGTGCATATAGTTAACAATACTGTACTGTACACTTATAATTTTATTAAGAGGGTAGATTTCCGGTTATGTGTTTTTTAATCCAAAAATAAAAAAGAAAGAAAGGGAAGCAAGGAAGCCAGGAAGAAGGGAAGGAGGGATGGAAGAAAGGAAAGAAGAAAGGAATTGAATGAATTATAGCATGGAATGTTCTAGCTATCTACTGCTACTGATTTCTCATTTAATTGCATTGTGGTCATACAGCATATTCTGTATAATTTCAGTTCTTTGAAATTTGTTTAGATGAGGTTTATGGCACAGTATAAAATCAGTATTTATAAATATTCCATGGGTGCTTAAAGACTTAGGTAAGCTGCACAGTAGGGGTATAATAGGCTAAATATGTTTATTAGGTTTGTACTCTTAGTCATATTCAAATGCTCATATCCATTAATACTTATTATGTGTGCTCATATTCTATCAATTACTACAATTTCACCCTATGTATCTGTCTATTGCTCCTTCTAATTCTGTCAATTTTCTTAAATCTATTTTGAGGCTATACTATTAGGTAAATACAAGTTTAAATTGCTAGGTCCGGGCCGGGCGCGGTGGCTCAAGCTTGTGATCCCAGCACTTTGGGAGGCCGAGGCGGGTGGATCACGAGGTCGAGAGATCGAGACCATCCTGGTCAACATGGTGAGACCCCGTCTCTACTAGAAATGCAAAAAATTAGCTGGGCATGGTGGCGCGTGCCTGTGGTCCCGGCTGCTCAGGAGGCTGAGGCAGGAGAATTGCCTGAACCCAGGAGGCGGAGGTTGCGGTGAGCCAAGATCGCGCCAGTGCACTCCAGCCTGGGTAACAAGAGTGAAACTCCGTCTCAAAAAATAAAAATAAAAAATAAAATAAATTGCTAGGTCCTCCTAGTAGTTTTAAGTTTTGTCATTATTAAGTAATTTGAGTAACACTTTTTTTTGTATTAAAAGCTACTTTGTCTGATTTATCAGAGAAACCTAGCTTTCTTTTGCATCGTCTATATTTTACTGCTCTTTCACTTTCAATCTTTCTGCATTATTATATGTTAAAGGGGTATCTTTTAAACAGTTTAAAGCTGAGTTTTATTAATTCAGTTTCAAAATATTTTGAAATATTTATTTGAAACTGAATTAGTCTTATTTATATTTAACAACAAATATAATCAATTTTTAAATCTACTGTCTCATTTTGTGCTTTCTCTTTTTCTGCCTATGCTGTTTATTTTTGTCTTCCCTGCTTTTACTTATTTTAAATTAATTATTTCTGTTCATTCAATTTTCCCCTATACTTAGTAGTTTAGATATTTCACACTCTCTTCTTAATAAAAAACTAAGTTTAGATGATAGCATTAAGGTCCTTTAGGATAATAGAAGGGTCTTAAAATGTTTTAACAATATTTTATCCACCCTACTATAAAGTAATTGTTGTATTTTAAAATTTCTATACATTTTATAAATTCTGTAAGATTATGAGGATGATAATTATCATCTTACTCTATCAATACTCGTTTAGGTTTATTCCCTATTTATAACATTTTTTCAGTATCTTACTTTTTAGAAATATTTGTCTTTATTTCATTCTTGTAGGATATTTTTGTTAAACGTAGATTTCAAGCTCAGAAGCCATTTTCCTTTCATATATTGAGGAAGAGAAAGAACTACTCCCTTCTGGTTTCAACTGTTGAAAGGTGAGTACGATCTGTCTATTCATTATTCCTCTGAAGTTAATATTGCCTTTGGCTCCTATTTGGACTTTTTTTGTCTTCAATTTTTCTGAACTTTCACTTTATTGTGTCTAGATCTTATGTCTTCCTGTTCCCTGAAGATATATTCAGATTTATCTTATTTAATGAGTACACTTGTATTATATTAACTGTTGGTAAATTCTAAGTTGCCATTTTTGCAGTCTGTTTCTGTTGTCTGTTGTTTCTGCCAGTTTTCATTCTGTAGTTTTGTTTGCTTGGATGCTTAGTCGTAGTGGAAAGAAACCATATTTCTAAGAGTAACTTGAGGTCTAGGATAAAGACAGATTTCTCCAGAAAGAATATTTATTATCTTTCACCAAAGGCATAACACATAAACACAAGTGAAATCCAAGGCTTCGGTCATCCTGAAAAACTGAGATAACGGCAACCTAGGCTTTATTTCCATGCAACATCTTGTTTACTTTTAACTGGCCTTTATCATGAAGGTACATGGTTTTGGAACTTCAGCTTAATGTAATGAGGGTCTCTTCAATGTTCCCTCCTACTATAGGTGCTTCACTTTTATTTCTATCTCCTTGGTCCCATAAATTTATCAAAAGGAAAGCTGAATTTTCAAGGAAAAAGAAAGGCCCTCATAGCAAAAGCAGTTCCACTGATTTTTTTTCATTGTATTCTATTTTCTGGGTTTCTCTTTGGTTTTGGTCTGAGAATCCCTTGATATTATTCTAATTATTCAAATAATTTTTGGAATTTTAAAAAATATTTTTATCCTCCTTTGTTAGTTGCTTTCAGAAGAACTTAGTTCAAATAACTTAGCCTTTATGCAAAATAGGAAATTCCATTCTCAATTTTCATCTTTTTAATTAATTGAAAATAGAAGACTACAAATATTTGGTGAAAACTTAGAGACTGAAAGTTCAGATTAAAGATGAATAAAAATTTAAGTAAATTAAAATTAAATACAAGAACTTAACTCTAAAAAATAAAAGCATTGAGTAACTCTAGTAAAGGGTCGCTAAAACAAAAATATTCTAGAGCCCTGCCAAGGCCCTGCTACACAGAAACTGCAAGGCAAAAACTAAGATTCTAGCATTCTAAAGGATAAAGTAGACACTATCAGTAGACTAAACAGTGATCAATACAAAATATACGTAGAATTAACCATGCTTAACAACAACAACAAAAGAGACAGAAATCATGAGCAAACGTCAGAATTGTACGTATGTACTTTCTTAATGAAGCCAGGCTTTGCTAACAGGTGGATGTGAAAAACTCAACAATATACTGAAAGAACTCAGAAAAGAAGTTACCACTAAAATGTCTACTATTGTAAATCAATTCAACTAGTTGTAATTATGTAAATTAAACTTTAAATTCAATAATTGTATTGTTAATATTTCACAAAGCATATTTGGAAATAATTTTAAGAATTACAGAATCAGCAAATGTCTGACATACATATAGTCCCCCTCAATGAAGTTATACATAAGGTAATACTGCCTTCAAACTTATATATGCAAGCATAAATTTAATTTTTATTAAAAAAACAGAAAATTTCCTAATTTATTTTATAAATTTATGCATTTATGTAACTCATAATGTAAATATTCTCATACTTTCTACTCAATCTGATTTATTGTCCTGATTTATTTTCAGTGCTATAATTAGTTACATAAAAAGATGATTTTTAGATATTCAAATGTTATCAAAATATTTATATTTTGTAAAATTTTTCTATTTTGTAAAAATTATGTAAAAATTCAAAATCAATACATACTGTATTAAAATTGCTACTTTTCTAATATTCAGAGTGAAGTTGCTCAGATTAACATAGAGCACGTTCAATTTTCAAGTATTTTATTTTGCTATAAGTCCCTCATGTCTAGCTGCTAACTGACCATTTCCTTGGTCATGCATAATTGATCAGAATAAAGCAGTTCTGGCCATTGTAATCATTGAGTTAAACAGTCTCAACATGCACACATATAGTTCACAATCAATAATTTTTTATAATGAACAAAACACCTGTTTGTTCTTTAGTTGATAAAATTATGTCTATTTAACAGGAGGCAGATTTCACATTTGTTTGCCTACTACTCCCATATTCCTTTCTCATTGTTCATGCAAGAAATCTTTAAGAATATTATTACTGTTATTTTAATTCCAAATCACTTCCTTTTCTGTAATTGTTTTTTGCCACACACTTCTTATTGCTCTATAATAATGTCCCAAGATAAATAAATACCTAAGTCCAGCACTCAGAGCATTGTTATGTGGCCGCATAACAATTGTGATCAACCTGCATCATTAAATGCATATTGGCTCAGAGAGAATCCTTCTTCCACATTTTATTGGTCATTATATGTGGATTTTGCTCTTTGTTAATTCCATATTGTCACTTAATTATTAAACTAAGTCTTCCTCTCCATTCTGCATACTTTCTCCTGGTATACAACCAAGAGAGAATTCTTGTTCTTAAGGCCCTCATGATCTAATTAAAACCCAGATAAAAATGAGGACAAAGAGCAAAAGCTTGTCTGTAAACACACACACACACACATACACACACACACATACACACACACACAAAGGGTGACCAGCTACAAATTAACAACATAAAAAAAATAGGTTAGCTGCTGAGAGAATCAATAAGGAAGTTACAGAAACTAGTCGGTACTAGTCAAGGAAGACTTCATAAAGAACAAATGAAGTTCCAATTTACTCTGATTCCTTTGAGAAGCCCTCACTGATTTCCCAAAATAGAGGAAGTTTCCTCTGCTTTATAAACCCACAGCACTTTAACATATCTCTATCACAGCACTCAGCCATTATATTGTAATCTATTGCCCCTCAGTAACTATAAACTTACTGAGAAGAACTATATTATTGTGTTCATATCTCAAGCAAGTAACCAAGTGCCTCGATTATAAGTGTTTTCTCAATAAATAAAAGTGTCATCAAAACATGGATCTAACAATACCACTTCTAGATATATATACAAAGGAAATGAAATCAATATCTCAAAGAGATATGCACTCCTATGTTCACTGCAGCAATATTAACTATAGCTAAGATACAGACACACGGAAACAACCTAAGTGTCTGTTGACAGATGATTGGATTTTAAAAATGTGATTACATACACACACTGGAATATTATTTACCTAAAAAAAAAAAAGAAAAAAAAATATTGTTTGAGATAAGATGGATGAACCCGGAGGATATTATGCTAAGTGAAATATGCCAGACACTGAAACACAAATCCTGCATAGTCTCACTTATATATGGCAACTAAAAAAGTCAAACTTATAGAAGTTTGGGGTCGGGGGAGGGAGAGGAATGAAAGGATGTTGGTCAAAGGATACAAAACCTGTTTCAGTTATATGATGAATATGTTCTGGAGATCTAAAGTACATCATGGTGACTACAGTTAATAATAATGTGTTCTATCTTTGAAATTTGCTAAGAAAGTGGATCCTAAGTTTTCTGATCATTAAAAGGTAAATATGTGAGGTGATAGGTTAATAAGCTGAATTAATCATTTTGCAATATGTACATGTATCTATTTTTTTTAATTAAAAAAGTGGCACCTCCCACTCATGGACTACAATGATTCAGATATACTGGAATTTAAAGTCCAAACTGTTTATGGCTTTGAGGTTTTGATACTTGCTATTCCCTCTTCTAGAATAATTTCCTCCACCACCACTTACTCATATCCATACACAGATACGTATTTTGCATATTCATCCTTCTGATCTTAAAATGTTAACTTGTTAGAGGTGGGCTTCTTGAATTCCAGTGTAAATTAAGTCCATTAAGTCCCAAGAGTTGCCTCTCATAGTACCTTAGACTTTTCTTATATTGCACTTAACCATAACTTGCAATAATATGTGTGTGTGTATGTATGTATCGTTTACCACCAAACCAAGGTAGAAAAATGCAAACAAGAGCCTATGAGACTTTTCCAAAGGTAGTTTCGAGGAAAAAAAATACTATCTACACATTTCTAGCACATGTACAAATATCTATAATAGAATTTATTTGGTCAAAATAGCTTGTAGTGGCCCTGGGAATTGACTCAGGGGTTGACAAACTAGGACTCAGAAGCCAAATCTCTATTCACTATCCAGTTTTGTATAGCCTTAGAGCTAAGAATAGTTTTCATATTTTAAAATGGTTGAAAAAAAATTTTTAAGAGTATAATATAAAATTATACTATAGCTAATTCAAATTTCAATATCAATAAACATGGTTTTAGCTGGGCACAGTTGCTCATGCCTATAATTGCAGCACTTCGGGAGGCCAAGGCAAGTGGATCACTTGAGACCAGGAGTTAGAGACCAGCCTGGCCAACATGGTGAAACCTCACCTCTACTAAAAATACAAAACTTAGCTGGGTGTGGTGGCAGGCAACTGTAATCACAGCTACTAGGGATGCTGAGGCAGGAGATAATCCCTTGAACTGGAAAGTGGAGGCTGCAGTGAGCCAAGACTTCGCCACCGCAGTCCAGCCTGGGTGACCAAGGAAGACTCCGAAGACTCCATCTCAAAACACAACAAAAAAAGAATGCATGGTTTTATTAGAACACAGCATGATCATCCATTTTCATTTTTATATCATTTGTGGCTGCTGTGATGCTATAAAGACAGAGTTTAGTGGTTACAACACAAACCATGTGGCATGCAAGGCCAAAAACACTTATTGTCTGGCCCTTTACGGAAAAAAATTTACATACTGCTATTCCATCCCAATTATTATTCCAGGCAAAACATGGTAATTCAATTCCCTTTGGTAATGACTGGCTGAGTTATGGGTGTGTGACTCAATTCTGGCCAGTGAGAAATGAAGAGAAACCTGTGAGGCAACTTCTCAGAGATATTTTCTCCCTCCCTGCCTCCCTCCCTCCCTCTCTCCCTCCCTCCTTCTTTCCTTCCCTCCTTCCCTCCCTCCTTCTCTCTCTCTCTTTCTTTCTTTCTTGGCGGAGCTTTTGCTCTTGTTGCCCAGGCTGGAGCGCAATGGTGTGATCTCAGTTCACTGCAACCTCTGCCTCCTAGGTTCAAGCGATTTTTCTGCCTCAGCCTCCCAAATAACTGGGATTACAAGCATGCGCCACCATGCCCGGCTAAGCTTTTAAGAATGACATACAGATATGATGATATACTAATGCTTCCTTTATACTTCGGGGTGCACCTGTATCTGGATATAATTCCTGGAATTGTTATACCAGCACACAGAGGAGGGTAGAAAAAAGGGAAGCAAAGAGAAGCAGAGGTAGAACCCTGGCATACCTTACCCTGTGTTGTCCTATCTGTGAACAACTTCTAGCATTAAATGACAAATTTTCTCTTTATTTTTCAGTCAATTTGCATCAAAGTATGCTGTAACTTGGAGCCAAAGGCATCCTAACCACACATGGCTAAATCCAAAACTGTATGTCATGCTACTGGGTCCAGGAACTTGTGAAAAAAGAAAACTTACCTCAGCATTTATTACAGAAAGAAGTATCTATAGAATTTAAAAGTATAAATTCAAGACCTAAAAAAAGAGTCAAGAATGGGGATGTTAGCTTGGGACTTTGTTTTTTCTCTGCCAGTTAGCATGAGGTCTCCTTTCTGCGATACCAAAGGAAAGTCTAAAATTCATACAAGCCCCATTTTTCTGTATATGCCTCTGAATTTTAGGAAGAGCCAGAGTAGGCTACAAAATGGAATACCGGAAGTGCAGCATATGTCATGGCAACAGCACATAAATAATAGATAAAACTCTGATCCATTACTGATAGGGATAATTTACTTAGTCACATAGGGCCACATCATAATAAAAAATATAGCAATTATAACAGCTAACACTTACATGGGGCTAATTATGTACCAGGCACTTTCAAAGTACAGTTTACCCTTGAACAACATATATTCGAACTATACAGGTCCCCTTATTCATGGATTTTGTTTTGATTCTGCAACCCCTGGAATAGCTGGACCAATTCTTCCTTGTCTTCCTCCTCCTTAGCCTATTCAATGTGAAGACAATGAGAAAGGAGATGATCCACCTCCACTTAATAAATAGTAAATACATTTGCTAATTCTTATGACTTTCTTAATAGCATTTTCTTTTCTTTAGCTTACTTTAAGCTGTATTCATAAGAATATAGTATATAATATATATATAGCATACAAAATATGTGTTAATCAACCGCTTACATTATCAATAAGACTTACGGTTAATAGTAGACTGTCAGATAAATTTGGTGGGAGTCCAAATTTATATGTGGAGTTTTGAGTGCACAGGGTTCAGCGTCCCTGACCCCCATGCTGTTCAATGGTCAACTGTACTTTATATATATTAACTCTTATTCTACCAATAAATTTATTTGACTAACCAAACTTGTAATGGAAAGATCTGAAGGCAAGAGGTCTTGCATTGGAGTCCAGGCTTTTAATCAATACATCATACTGTCCCTTATCTGACCCTCAATTTTACCATCTGTAAAATGAGGGTTGTTCATTAGAAGAGAAACATCCTCTATGAAATGTGGACAGAGTAAATTAGCAGCACTTAGTGCTCGCAAAAAATTAGAAGTCACATTAACCTGTTTCAGAAACTTTAAATTGATATACTCATTCGTCAACACTATAATCTAAGAATACAAATAACATCAATATTCATACAGGCTAATATATAAACAAAAGTGTTCCTTTATATTTCTTGTGTCTGAAATGTACTCAACAACAACATTTTAGACCTTTGACAGTAGGTTTGCTTTCCTAAGTCATTGGTAAGAGTATTATTTTTCTCTATTCTTCAATCTTTATATACAAGCAAAATATTTCTTTTGCATTTCCTCATAATACTATGTTTTATAAAAATAATAAAAATTTAAAGATCCGACAGACTTTATTATATATTCTTTAATACTCACAACACTAATTAGTATTCACACAAATGAATCAAACCTAAATAAATCAGCGTTGGCACTATTATCATCACTATACCTATAATGTGGCATAAAGCGAACCATATAAATGACTGAGTGTTGAGAAATGCTTAGTTTCCATGGGACCATAATTAAATTAAATATTTTGCTTATTGAATAGGATTAGAAACAACCAGGCAGCTTTTTGGCTTACACAAACCAAATCCTTCAAACCTGGACAGTATGAAAGCAATGAAAAGATCTATCTATTTACCAAATTAAAAGAGACAGAACTTAAACTCAACTTTCCAAATTAAGTATTCAAGCAATAAAATCAAATACCAAAGAGGAACTATTAATGATTAGCAAAGAGGAAGAGACCAAGAAAAAGCAAAGTTAATATTTCTCCACTTTATGGGAATTGCATTATAGTGAATTTGCACATATTCATAAAATAATTTAGAGACCATAAAAGGCTAAATGATTCTGATACAGAGATCTCAGTATTAAATTAATATCACTCATGCCACATTAACCTTGCAAGATGAAATCAGTTTTCTCAACAAAAAGATGACTCCAAAAGGACTAAGTCTGATACTTCATTAACATTGACAAGGGTTTGAATCAAAGATTGGCAGGTAATGACCCTCTTGAAGCTGTCTATTCCTTCAGTTCAGTGTCTCCCTAAAGGTTTAGTTAAAGGCAAACTGGAAAAGAAATTTCCCTTGGGAAGTCATCACAGCAGGAACTACTGTAAAGGTAAGAAGATAAATAATGTATTATCAGCTTTTTAAAAAATTACTTATTATACATATTCAGTATTCTCACCCTTAAGAAAGGGTAATTTCCTTCCCCTTTTTTCTGAAGTACACTTCTATGTGTAAGAAAGAATGCAAATTTTTGTTATTACCCTATTATTTTTCCTGATTCTATTTTAATATACTTTTAGCCGTTTTCCTTTCCTTCTGGCATCTCCTAACCTGGACATAAGTAGCACACATCAAAAATTACCGCAGCACTGAAGCAGGTGTCAGATGATACCTCTTCTTGCTCACACATATTATTTCTTTTAATATTTCCATCTTTTATAGAAGTAACTATTTTGTCAACTCCTTAGAAGAGAGACAAAGAAAAAAAAATTGATGTCATTTGAGGATTATTACTTGTATTTCCAAGATGCCATTATGCATAGCTAACACGAATAACGAGGTGAAGTCACCCTCAGAGCAAGAAAGGAGAGGGGTCTACTAGGGGCATTATTACAGCAGTGGCAAACTGTGACATAAGAGAAGAAGTGATGTCATCATTCAAAATGTAATTATGCAGAAGGACGAATAACACACAAAAAAAAAACAAAAAAGAAGAAATTGATACAAGATAAGAAGTACTATCTTGTGCATTATGTAAAACCTGTCACTTAGTGAGTTTACAGTGGACAGATATGTTGGAAAATATTCTCAAATAACAAAGTAATTATTATGAACAGGTGAAGAAATATGTAAATCAGGAACTGGCAGGGAGAAAAAAAAGAGAAATTACGAAAGATGCACACATCAAGATATATAAAGAGAAAGAACCTTTACAAAGAGAGGGTATATACACCAAGCTCATTGCAATACACAGTGCAAGAAAAGTCCCCTTTTCTGCAAAGGTTGGAACTAGAAAAGTGCTATTCTTCAAACAGTAAGAAAACCACACACCAGAGATTATTACGTTTTCCATTTACATTCTTCAAAAATAAAATAAAGTTAACACATGTGTGCTGTTAAAGATCAAATGAAAAGGGAAAGTATGTTTCTTTATGGTCTCTGTAGCAGATGCTGTTCAGAGAAAGCCCATAATTACCTAGCAGGTAGACAGATAAGAAGGGACATTTTTTAAAAATTACACGTTAGGACAAATTATTTGGAGACTTTCATAAGAGGGTAGGTGTTTCCTAATACATTAATGCTAGAGGATTCACTGACAAGAAACAAGAAGTTTTTATTTGTTTGTTTTTGAGATGGAGTCTTGCTTTGTTACCAGGCTGGAGTGCAGTGGCACGATCTCAGCTCAATGCAACCACCACCTCCCAGGTTCAAGCAATTCTATTGCCTCAGCCTCCCAAGTAGCTGGGACTACAGGCACGCACCATTATGCCCAGCTAATTTTTTGTATTTTTAGTAGAGACGGGGTTTCACCATACTGGCCTGGATGGCCTAGATCTCTTGACCTCGTGATCCGCCCACCTCAGCCTCCCAAAGTGCTGAGATTACAGGCTTGAACCACCACATCCAGCCGGAAACAAGAAGTTCTGCGGGCTTTATAAGCTTATACACTTTCATGTGACCATATTGTGTAAAGCATAAAAAATCAAGCAACTCTGAAAATCAGTTTATTCTATGAGTATATACAGATCCCCCATGCTAAAATTTCACTAATAAAACATGGAGTAACAGGGAACTTGAACTACCAGAAAATTCACTAGATTCAGGTGACCATTGCTCATGGAGAAGGAATCTTTTTTCATTCTTTTCTCAGTTGCCACTCTCCCAGGTTCATAATAACCAAAAACAACAGTGTGGGTCATAGCATTCAGGAAAACCTTTGATTATATTTTCATACATCCAGGCTTGGATATACCACACATATCCAGAGATGTAAGTCTTGATAGCAAGCATAAACATATTTGAAACGGAAAAATGAAGATAACAGGTTATGAATGCAATTAAGTCAAATGACTTAACCAAAATTCTGCATTTCTAAAAGTGATTCAATATCAAAAGAAAATTACAGCAAGAGTCATTATAAAACAGTAGGCAATATGCAAGATGGTATTTGGGTTCTCCCTAAAATGCTATTGTCAGGAGAATAAAAATCAGGATTTCGCAACAGCCTTTCAGTCCAAAAGAGCAGAATAAAGCTTCTAAAAGGACCTCACAGAGAAGATTAAATTACCACAGAATTTCATAAAGAATTCATTGAATGCTTAAGCAGTTTCTGTGGAGGTCAAAGAGAACCAATCAGAAAATTGGGGTCATTAAGGGATGAGAGACAGGGTAATAGGAGCTGAAATATAATTATATACTAAGTGGAAGGGGGAAGGAAGAAATAGCAGAAATAATAAGTGCTGTTTTGGTTTTGGATGAATCATTTTTTCTTTAAAGACATTTATAGACTAACTCCGTTGTTTTTCCCTTCAATGATATTTTATTCTTTATATTCTATTTTAGAATTATGGCCTCAAGGGAGTAGCTCAGGTGATGGAAGTATTGGAGCCTTTGATAGATATTTCACATATATTTAATTGGGAATTTGAACCATACTTCATCTTTCTTCTTAAAATGCTCATTAAAATCCAGTATTTCGCTATACAAATGTGTGTATGTATTACATTTCCACTTCATTTTCAAGAAGCAAGTCTATAAAACATAAAAGCAAGAAGTGATAATAAGCTAAAAACCCACATGGAGGGATAACCAAGATAACATTTCCTATTTTTCCTGTGTTCCCTTTTTTCTCTCCCTCCCTCCTGTGTTTACTTTGGAGTCTGTAATTCTAAAACTTACATATGTTGTTAAAACATTCGTACTTTATCTTTTAAGCAAGTCTCCTTAATTCACTGAAATTTGAAATAAGAATAATGAGTTAATCAAAAGTTAAAATATATGAACTGGTAATTTTGCTCTAAAATTATAAAAAATAAGTTATTCTGAGCTTTAGTTAGTTGGTGTATAATGTAAGCCAGGGGTGTCCAATATTCTGACTTCCCTGGGCCACATTGGAAGAAGAATTACCTTGAGTCACACATAAAATACAATAACACTTACAATAGTTGATGAGAAAAAAAAAAAGTCACAAAAATGAGTCATAATGTTTTAAGAAAGTCCACAAATTTGTGTTGGGCTGTATTCCAAGTCATCCTGGGCTGCATGCAGCCCATGGGTCACAGGTCGGACAAGCATTATCTAAGTCTTTAATTTGAACTTCCTTGCAAAAAGGTTATGCTGCCATTCTACTTTACACACATTTCTATACAAAACTAACTACTCTAGAATTGATTCAAATTACAAAGTCAGCAGAGGAGTTACTACAGTTAGAAAGCAATACAGAGAAGACGAGTGTGGTTTTATGAACACAGCAAATACCTCACACTTAGTTATTTTCAGATTCAAAAAGCTCTTTCACATGCAGTATTTTATAATTATCTTAATAACACCGTTTAATAAAGCTTATTTTGTTCCAGCAGTATGGTTAACATACAGCATCTCATTTAAACTCACAGGAAACAAACCAATAGAGAAACAATGAAATCAAGGTGATCTTAAATGATTTACCCAGGTTCACAATGCTGAAAAGTGACAGAGACTAAACTCCAATCCAGAACTGATTGCAGTTAATTACCACCTCACTACAGCTTTTGCTTTCAAACAAATGGAATGACATTCTTGGGAGATCAATAAAATTCAATTCAGAAAGTCCTGAAACATGCCCCAGGACTCAGCCTAGGACTCAGCATTTACTTTCCCTGCTACCTCTCTAATGGCTCCTCTTGTTCTTCCTATTCCCTAAATACACAGTATATTCCCCTAAATATGTTCCCCAACTTCCTACCTTCAGACTGCATCCTTGTCTCCTGAAAATCATCATTTCCTCTCCACTGAGCACCGTCATTCTTACAACTGAAATTGTTGGCACCATTACTCCTCTGCCAAACTATAATCAGTCAATTGCCAAGTCATATACTGCCAGGGTGATGCCCCACTCACTGCCACTGCCCAGGCATAAGTCCTCATTGCTATCCCCTAAACCAGGCGTCCCCAAACTACGGCCCGCGGGCCGCATCCGGCCCCCTGAGGCCATTTATCCGGCCCCCCCACCGCATTTCATGAAGGGGCACCTCTTTCGTTGGTGGTCAGTGAGAGGAGCACAGTATGTGGCGGCCCTCCAACAGTCTGAGGGACAGTGAACTGGCCCCCTGTGTAAAAAGTTTGGGGACGCCTGTCCTAAACCATTGCAAATAGGCTGAAAATAAGATTTCAGGTCCCCAGGAGGTCTTGCAGGGTCTTTTAAGCCACAACTCCTTTTGCATGTCATCTCCCACCACATCTCTTGGACTCCCCAACCCTACTGGCCTGAACTCTTTGCAGTTCATTACACGCAGGGTCAAGCACACGCCTGCCCCAGAGTCTTGCACTTACTGTTCTCCAAATAGTTACACGGCTGACTTCTTCACTTAATTCAGGTCTTAGTTCAAATGTCGCCTCCTCAGGAGACCATAGCACCCTGTCCCTATTATGCCCCAAACCCTTATCCTGATTGTGTTCCTTCATGGTACTTTCAATGGCACATCACTAGCATTTATTTTGTATTTATTACTCCCCATCCACCCCAAGACAGTAAGCTGTACTCAGGCCAGAGATTTCTATCACTTTCATTCCCTACCTTGTCCCTTGCCCTTTGACTACTGCCTAGTACATGGGAACACTGAGGTATTGAATGAATGGATGAAAGAACATCTGGATAAATCTAACAGGTTTTTCTTTTACTATTTTTTCCCTCTCTGCTTTTACCATCCACGATATTATCAGTGTGGCTCAAAATACAGGAAAACAAAATATGGAATTGGTAAGCTGCAAAGTATTTTTGGGGAACAGTGAGTAGGTCGGTGAAATACCACATAAATAATGGCCTAGGACCTGGCTGTGTTGACTTCATATGCACTATTTTTAATACCTTGTTTCAGGGAACAATAATAATTCTTACTTCATAGGACTATTTTAGAGATTTAATGAGGTAGTATATATAATCTGCCTATATAAAATGATTGATAAAGGGCTGGCACATAGAAAGCATTCTGTAAATATGAACTAGTATTACAATGGCTGGCTTGCAGCCACTTTTCCATTGCTGGTCTAGAGCTTTAAATATCATGGTGAGGATTTTGTACCTAATGTATTTCTAAGAAATATTTTGTTCAATTTTCTCCTAATTAGCAAATATTTTGAATAATTACATTTTTGTTTCACACTCTTCCTAGGCCACGTTTCCCTCTTTCATAATGTTATCTATCTAGAACTGCAAAATCTGGCTGACACTTTGAGGGAAAAATGTCATTTCTGTATTCCATATTATAAGCAAAGATAAATCCCAAATATATTTAAACATTAAAATGATATCGAAAGAAAAATTAAGAGAATTTATGAAGATATCTGGAAATAGAGGCAAAGTTATTTTAAAGCCATTTGAAGAATTCATAAAGAACAAGATACCATTTTACTCCTATTAATATGACAATACAATTTTAAAGTAAGAGGTTCAGTGTTGGTAAAGAAGTATACTAACAAATCTGGTATAACTGGAAGTAATTTGGTAGTTTGTAGCAAAAGAAGTATAATGATGAATAGTCTCTGGCCCAGTTATAACTCTTGCAAACATTTGTTCTGTGGAAATATTAATCATCCTATACTTACGGTAAAGCACAAGACATCACCCTTTTGTTTCTGTTACCTAAACGGAAATGTTAGCATCACCATCAACTCCCTTGTCTGTCCTCCACATTCACACAAATGCCAAGTATTTATTTTACTAAAGCCATTCCTTTCCTTTTATTTCCACTGCCATCATCCGGTTTAAGTTTCATTAATTTATCCTAGACCACAGTCCTTATGATAGTCCAAGATTTTATATGCCAGGGATTCCTGGAAGTACCACTGCTGTTAGAATTAATATGATTAGAAGTATAGTGGCAAAAAGATAAAATGATCGCTATTTATGGAAGATATGATTGACTACCTGAAAAGAAGATAAACCCTGAGAAACTACTTGAACTAATTATTGAGTTATAAAATAAGTAGACCAAAATCAATAGCTTTCCTTTGTACAAATAATAACCTATTGAAAAATATAAAGTAAATAAATCTTTTCTCTTAGCAATGAAAAATATAAAATACTGTGAAAAGCATTGCAAACCCACAATTTTTCCATCAAGATTTACTATCGACAACTCCGTGAGGCAGCTAATTCAGCAAAACTCAAGCATCTCTTGCTTCTTTTCTTCCTCTTTGTGAACCAGCCAGATAAACTAGATCCATTCATCTGGACCTAGCAGTTTTGAATAATTATCTTTCCAATGCACTGTGATTCTCCTTTCACATAACTACACATATTCCACCAACCTCTTCCTCACTACCAAATACTCAGTTCTCTGGAATTCTAGTTCTACCTTTTCCACAGCTTCAACCTCTTGGCCTTTTTGGCTCTCCCTGAATCCTGTTATTCCAGCAAGAACACCACTTGCCCCATGGACTTCTCAAATGGTAGCTGCAAATTCTTTTACCACCATGGATACTGCATATATACCATGAACTACACATTTTTACTTCAGAGTCAGAAGGTACAGTTATCACTTTTCTACCCCAACAAAAAATACCTGCTCTTTGAGGTTCCTGTTATTAACTTCCCTGTCTACATATACACACACACATTCATAGACCCTCCCCTTCGTTCATTGCTGACTTTGAAATCCAGGTCGCCATCTCTCTCTCCATCACAATGTCTGTCACATTCTGAAGGATTCTGACATCCATGTGATTGACGTAGCCTGCACCCTGGCCTTTTGACTCCTTGGCTCTTCCCTCACCTCCACTTTGTCTGTATAGCCGCAGTTCTGTCATCAGTCAAAACTATTCCACCTCCAAAAGCTCTGAAACAGAAGTTTTACTTTCCCACCCTAGCTCCTTATTCTTCCAGGTGGCCTCTTCAACCAGTCCTATTGCATTTATTCTTCAACCTCGTTATTGTGCCATATGAACTAACTTTCTCCCTACTGATGAGCCTGTAGCTATCTGTACCTTCTTCTCTATCCAATATAAATATATTTAAGTCTCAAAGTTCAGTTAATTTTTGATATTATCATAAACTTCTTTGTCTGGAAATCAAAATCCTAATGATGGATGAATCAGTCTACTTTTCTCATACCTACATCTTGGCTGTCAAAAGGTCAGGGGCAAATTGTATAACCAGCTGGATAAATAGCACAACTTCTGCTTATCAACTTTATCTGGGACCTCAAAACTTTCACAGGCTGTTTTTGATACATTGCTACTTCACCTATGACTCTGCCTCTTCTCTCCAAAAATTCACTTTAGATCACACTTCACAGAAAAAAACAAAAGATGTCAGACATAGACTCAACTCCTTTAACTTCCTTTCCATCAAATGAACATTTAGTTGCATCAATATCCACCCATTTCTCCTTCCCTTCTGTTTCTACATGGCTGTCTCTTCTCCTAGCAAAGTTCAAATCCTTCAATTATGCTCTGAATCCTATGCTTTCTGCTCTATTTATACCATCTGTTAATTCCTCACTTACATTTTCAAACTTTCTCTCTTCCCTTCTCTCATTTTTTCTCTTTCTCTCAAATGCTAATGAATACATGCCATCAGCATTTAAATATTGTCTCTTCCTATTTCTTCCCATTTTAAAAAATTGAAAAAAATTCCTGAGCCCTACATGTGCGTTCAGTAACTACGCCATGCCTCTCCCCATTCAGAGCCAAATGTATTACAAAAAGCATCACCACTTCTCCCACACACTCCCCATAGCCCACTCTAATCTGGTGTCCTTTTCCAGGCCAGCAAAAATGCTTTCAAAAAGACAACCATCTCCACATTCTGAATCTCATTAAAATGTTAAAAGCATCATTTTATGTCCTCTTAGCACCTTCTGTTACCACATACCACTTCCTACTTCCTAAAACACTCTTCCTTTAGCTTCCTTGGTACAATAATACTTCTAATTTTCTGTGTAATTTTCTGGCAAGTCTTTCTCATGTTATTTTACAGGCTCTTCCACTTCTTTTTTTTTTTTTTTTTTGAGACGGAGTTTCGCTCTTGTTACCCAGGCTAGAGTGCAATGGCGCGATCTCGGCTCACCGCAACCTCCGCCTCCTGGGTTCAGGCAATTCTCCTGCCTCAGCCTCCTGAGTAGCTGGGATTACAGGCACGCGCCACCATGCCCAGCTAATGTTTTTGTATTTTAGTAGAGACGGGGTTTCACCATGTTGACCAGGATGGTCTCGATCTCTTGACATTGTGATCCACCCACCTCGGCCTCCCAAAGTGCTGGGATTACAGGCTTGAGCCACAGTGCCCGGCCCTCACTTCTTATAGATTTTAAATGTTGAAGCACCTCAAGGATAGGTACTTGCTCCCTCTTCCTCTCAAAATATTATCTCCTTAAGAGACTCTGACCATTCCTATGGCTCCAGTTAGCAGCTACACAATTGACTCCCATATTTATAGCTCCAGCTCAGACCTTTCTTCTAAACATCAGACTTACACATAAAACTTCAATATTTCCTCTTAGATGTCTGTGAGCACCTCAAACTCCTTATGGCCAAAAGTGAACCCAAAACCTAATTGCCCTCCAGTATTCTCTACTTCAATAAATAGTATAATCATCATAGCCATTCATCCACTTTGCACAAGTCTGAAATATGAAATTCATCCATGATATGTCTCTCTCCCTTGGTCTTTGAAATCCAAATACCATAGGCAACCTATTCTGCCTCTCATACATACAAATCCATTTGCTTCTTTCCATAAAATATACCATACATCAAACTAGAAAAGATTTTCTTTTTAATGATGATAACATCTTGTGCTGGTGTCGGTGTTGAAAACAAGCACTTTCAGCTGAAGTGTAAATTGGTAAAACCATTGAGAATTATACAGCAATATGTGCCAAAAATCTGCATATTTTGTACATTGTTCAACCTAAATTTCCCCTTTTTACATTGACTTGATATAATTGTGGCAGTAGTTTTATAATAGTGAAACTTGGAAACAAATGAACAGTAAATTTGAAATACTTTGATGTTTATCCTCAAAGCATAAGAAAGTGTTTGAAGGGTTTTAAACTGGAGTATGATGTGATTAAATATTATAATTTCTATAGATGATTTAGTAGCAATGCAGGAACTGGGTTGAAAAATCAGAAGGGATATGGGGACATTAGTTAGGGTCATTAATATTTTATCTGCTAGAACATATTTTGTTTCATGTGGGAAAAGGTCTCTTTTGATACAGGAGATTACACACACACACACACACACACACACACTCAATGTATGCGAAAACTCATCGCTGTTTTCAGCACAATCTAAACAGACTCTACCAGCTGAGAATTTTTAGTAGTTTATCATGTTTTGTGTGATAACTAGATCACTTGGGGAATTTTTTTTATCCTCAAAGTATTCAAAATCTGAAAATTATTTTAACTCACCCTGATTTAAAGTTTGCAACATTCTTGACAAAATAAAGAATTTAGAAAGGACAGTCCTTTCTATTCTGTTCAGGATGAATGCTTTTTCTAAATGCCATTCACTGTGTCAGTTGTGCTACACAGAACCCCTAGTTACTCTGCTTTATTAAATCCCCACTTTAAAACATATAAAGAATAAACTTGACACAATGAATAGAAGCACAATTATTATTTTTGCAGAAGATGCACAAGCACAATAATCTCAACTTATTGTTAATATGTACAGATGCAAATGAGTACAGTAAAAATCCTTGGAAGAGGGGTCAAAATATGAAACACCTTATTCAATAAATGTTGTAACATGTATTGAACATCTACTATGCATTAGATACTGTCAAGTGATGAAGATACAGAGATAAATGACAGATGAAACTTGCCCTGTATGAATAACTCAATTCATTCAATACAAACTCAATTCAGCTTTCAATATAAAGCTTGGTTAGAATTTCTTCAAAAGCCTCATACCTTATCTGCCACTCACTCAGGACCACCGTTATTTCCATCCTGTGACTGAAATTCAAAAGGTTAACCACTTCTGACCTCTGTGTTTCTGAACTAGTATTCTTTAAAGGTACGATATCATGTTTCTATTCTGTTATATTTGAAACACTGCCCAAAAATGAAAACTTCACACCTCTGACATACCATGTATTGCTTTAACCATAGATGGCCTCAGACATGGCAACTGACCACTGGTTTCACCGAGTTCTTGATATGACCTGAAAATGCACCCTGCCCCAATGCTAGAACAAAGCCAGAGTAAGAATCATGTCACTGATGTCAATGAAGGCCACCATACTTCCTATCTTGTTATTCTTGGGTATGACCACCCAATTTGAAAGTAGCTTCCAAACACATTATTCCTTCTTTCATCTTCATATCTTGTTCATTTTCCTCCCTCCTGAATCATCCTCCCAGGGTATTAAAAAAAAAAAACTGTAGAAAAGGCTACAAGTTTTTCCATCTCTGTTTCTTTGTCCCTTTCAATGTGACTTTAAAGGTTCTCCATCATCTGTACTGGCCTTGTGACTTGAGGAGACCAATAGAATGTGTTAGAAATAACAATGTCTGAATTCCTAGTTTAGGAGTTAAGACATTTTGCTAGTTTTGACTTTTTAAAAATATGCAGCCATCATATAAAGAAGGCTAAACTAACATGCTAGTTAAAAGATGACATGGAAAGACGCTCTAGTCATCTCAGCAACAAAAAGTGAAAGTGTCATAAACCAACCATCTGAACTGACACACCAGCTAACTACAGATCCACAAGCAAGCCCAGCATGATTTAGAAAAAAAAAAAAAAAAAGATCCCAGTTGAATTCAGTCTAAATTTCGAATATGCCAAACTGTTTTTTTAAACTACTAAATTCTGGGATGTTTTGCTACACAATAAATGCCAACTGATAAAATGGACTTCCAATCCTCCATCTCAACCAATGACCATGTAGATCCTCCAAACTTAACACCTCACTCTCAGTAAAACGTGGATTTTCAGTTAAGACAATGCTGCTTACTCGGAAGTCCTCTCATTTAGATTGTTTATTTCCCACACCACATGTATGCTGCTATAGGAAGGAGTGTCACTTCTAAAATACCACTATCTCACCCTCAGGAAAGAATTCAACCTCCTTTAATGTTTATGGCATCTGCCTCTTTCACTACATTTTAAAATTTGTGTCATCCATCTATGGCATAGTCACTGGTGACTTTGGAAACTGAAAACATTCTTTCTCTCTACCTTAGGCTGGGATTTGTCTTGGGAAATTTTTAATGGCCTTTGGAAAACTTGTTCAACACCTAGAATCTAAATTTGCTTGACTCCTTGCCTCCTCATACATGGTGAATTTCATTTCCTATCACTTAAGCATTCCATTTCCATAGCTACAGCCTTGAACATGTTACTCCATCAAAATTAGTCAACCCTCTGAAATATTTCAACTCTTAGCCCATGAGACTTCTTTCACTAATATATTAAAATAAACAAAATAATAAAGATTTTAAAAAAACAAAACAAAAAGATTCAACAACAAAATTCAACTGAATAACCATAGAAAAATGTTTATGGTATTTATCAAAGAATTATCTTTAAAAGATACCAGAATCAGACATATTCCAAGCTTTTAAATCAATTTAGAGACAGATAATTATCATAATATATAAAAGGGATCAAGAAGCAAGAACAAATTATCCAAAGAAATTCTTAAAAAGACAAGTGATGGTAGATTTGCTCTCCTGAATAATAACAAATACTAGAAAGTTTTGATAAAATACTGTAGAATTAGTATCCTAAGATACAAATAGATTAATAGGGAATAAGAAAATCTTAGAGTCAAATACATGTAAATATGTCTAATGTAACAGAAAGGTGCAATGTTCATCCGTGATCAAAGTAATTATTTAACAAATGGTACTAGAATTGTTGGTTAATTTGCTTAATCAAAAAAAAAAAAAGGTTAACTAGATTATTATTTCACGTACACAAAAAATGAATCCCAGGTTGCTTAAATTTAAAATGAAAAAAAGAAGGGGACATTCAGAGGCTGGGTAGTAAATATTTTGATGAATAAAAAGAGGACAGAGCCTTTTAAAGCATGACAACACTGAAAGCAGAACTATTAGGAAAAGACTGAAAGACTCAATCAAATACATGACATTTTATATATTTTGGACTGAAAAATACTTAATAAAAAACATGAAAATATATGTGTAACATACACAGTAGATAAGTTTTATTATAAAAAGAGCTTATACAAATAAGAAAAATGTAAAGATTTAATTTTTAAATTGTACAATGTACATGAAAAATTAATTCATAAAACAAATACAAGGAACATTTATACATTGTTGGTGGGAATGTAAATTAGTACAACCTCTACAGAAAACAATATGGAGATTTCTCAAAGAACTGAAAATAGAACTACCATTCAACCCAGCAATCTCACCATCTGGTATCTACCAAAGAAACAGAACTAATTATAGTATATCAAAAAGACCACTGCACTCATATGTTTACTGCAGGACTATTCACAATGGCAAAGTCATGGAATCAACCTAAGTGTCCATCAGTCCAATGCATCAATGAATAATTAGATAAAGAAAATGTGACATGTATATACCATGGAACACTACACAACCATAAAAAAGAATGAAATCATGTGTTTTGTAGCAGCAAAGATGGAGTTGGAGACCATTATCCTAAGTAAAATAACTCAGAAACAGAAAATCAAGTACTGCATGTTCTCAGTTATAAGTCAGAGTTAAACAATGGGTACACATGGAATACAAAAGGAAGTAACAGATACTGGGGAGTTCAAAAAGGGAGAGACGGGACATCAGGGTTGAAAAATTACCTACAGAGTACAATGTTCAGTATTCGTGTGATGGGCACACTAGAAGCCAAAACTTCAACATTATACATACATTTATGTAACAAACCTGTACATGTGCCCCCTGAATCTATAAAAATAAAATACATTAAATATTTTTTAGACAAAAAAAATAGAAATTGTCAACAAACATAATGAAAAAATATTCAACAATCCAGATTTTTACCTCCACTTTAGTCCTTTATCCCAGACTCCAGGCTCAAATATCCAACTAGTTGCACTACATTTCCACTTAAATAGCTAACACACCTCTTAAACAAAGTATGTCTAAACAGAATTTGATCTTAGCCACTCTCCCAAATATAACTCAATTACCAGCCTCTCCAATCTTAGGTATTAGCAACTATGTCCTCTTACTTCCTTGATCCAAAAACTTTATAATCATCCTCAACTCCTCTCTTTCACTCATACCCATTTCTCACCATTAAAAACGCTGTTGGCTCTACCTTCAAAATATAATACATTCCAAACCTAACCACTTCCCATAACTTCCATCTAATGAAACTTCCATTATTTCTTCCCTATATAATTTCAAACACACACTTGCCTTGCTTAAAATGTGTAACCAGCAACCCACTGCCCTTGGCATAATAATAAAACTCCTTAATTTAACCCCATCCTACCTCTCTAGCTGACTCTCATATTACGACTCTCCACACAGCAGTCACTTATGCCACCTTTTACAGCATGACACCTCCCTACACAGAGCCTCTACATAGTCAGTCTCTCAGTTTACACATTCTTCCTTCCCCTCTTCACTAGCTAAATGCTATCTTTCATTAGAACTCAACTCCAATATCCTTTTCTCAGGAATACCTTCCCTGATCTCCCTGACAGTAGAATTTTACTTATTTCAGGTGCTTTATCAACACCCTATGGCTGCACCATTGCATTGCATACTTGATCATTACATGACTACAGAAAAGAGATTTAGTGGTAAAACACTCATTTCACCTTTATTTCACTTAATTTCTATATGCCTAGAACAATTATTCCATATGACTATTTCTAGATCATTTCAAGAAACATTCTCCAGCTCCTAAATTCATTCCTGGGCACATGGAAAGTTCAGCCAGGATAGTTGATTCAATTCTTACATCCCACTTCATATTCTACTGATTATCTCCCCCAGCTCTAAGTCCTTCAGCATTTAGGAACCACGGTCTGAGGAGACATTAATACATTAAATAAATCAGTGAACAAGTACAATGTGCATCTTGTTCTATAACAGCCCACTCCCTCCCTTCTTTCCAACTAACAAATAAAAGTGACCTTTCTAAGATTCAGGGCCTGAGAAATGCTAGAGATAGACTACAAGCATGAACATAGATGGGCGAATTATTAACATTGCTTTGCTGCAAAATGTCCTAATTTCTGGTCAGGAAATCTCACTTTTTTTATCGGTTTAAAGGCCACTTTTTTTCATTGGTTTAAAAGCATGATGCTTACCTACAAAATAGTATGAAAAAAATATGTTATCTACTGCAATTTTTTCTCCTCAAAGCATAAATAAAGGATTAGCTTCCTAAATTTAATAATAATGATTTAGGCAAACAAACAAACAAACAAACAAACAAGAGGCTCTTGGTTTGTGGTTTCCTATAAATAATGCTACAGTAAATCACAGGATCCTAAAACTGGTTAAAAAGGCTTCATTGGTTAAACAGAGACCAAGAGAATATCCAGGGCCATCTGCAAACACTCGCTTTCAGCATCACGAGGTATATTTGCGCGGGCTCACTAACTCCTTGTAAATCACCATCTTTTAAAACCCCAAGAATTGAGTGGCACAGAGCACAATTCTAAGAGGATGGATTAATGAGATAATTTTTACAGAGGAGAAAACAGAAGTTAAGCTTTTGGAAAATACATTGTCCTAAAGTTTTCTAATGCTGGATCGCTCTTAAAATCTTCTTATTCTTATAAGATCTACAATAAAAAAACAGACTTCAATGTATGTGGAGTACTAATAGTTAACAAGTTGGGAGAGCACAGTTTAATTTAGCGTTGAGACAGCACAATCGTTCTCAGCAGAAACACCCAGCATAAACTAAAACTATTTTACAAGACTATACAAAGCCATAAAGGCCTAGGAAATTAGACAGTTGTGATTTATTCCACAAGTACTCAGAAAAAGACTTCATCTAATAAAAATACAAAGAAAACTTTTTCAAAAAGCTTTTGGTACCAAAGAATTCTACGTGATCTCTAACTTTTAAGAATTCCAGTTAATAACCAAGGTAGGGCTGGACCTTTTACATAGATACTTTTAATTTTAATTCAGTGTGTTTTCTCTATTCTTTATTTACCAAAAACAAGTAAAAATCCAATCAGAAGACATTTGCTTTTGAAATTTCTCTTCCCAAACTATTTAGTTTTGATAGTTCCTGTTCCATGTAATGAAGTCTTACAAAGTAATGAAAAGTTGCGCTTTTGATAATAGGCACACAAATTTCATTTTAAGAAATACTACAACATTTACTTTTGATTCTTCCCTCTTAATAATCATATAGAAATAAGCATTATAAAATCATATTTCCTAAGTACTTACATGCCCATTGAACATATGGGTAATTAAGGTCCTTGATGTCTCTAGAACATCACAAACTCTTTCAATTCTCCATTCAAACTGATTTTCTATTTCCATTGATTAAATACGTTACAAATCATATGAGACAGTATAAGAAACACTGCATATGTTTACATTGTGGCGCTGCCACTTCACTGGCTGGCTTATCTCAAGCAAAAGAAGCAATCTCCCTAAGTTCCAACTTCATCTGTAAATTGGGAGCCATTATGAGAAACAAGAGAGATGATTCTGTTAAGTTCTCACACTTAGAAAATACTTTAAAAATGTCAGCTTAAAACATCCCTAAAACATATCCTGACATCTTACTGCATACCTAAGATCAAAAAGAGAGAGAGAAAGCAACACTGAGCTCCTGGACAGTCAGGGAAGCACACCTATTAGCTAAGTCCTTCCTAATCAAAGCATGCTCCATGAACCAGCAGTGTTTGTCTCACCCAAGAACTAGTTAGAAATGTGAACTCTTAGGCCCCACCCTGAAACACTGATTCAGAATTTTTATTTTAACAGAATCTCCTGGCGATTCACATCCCCACTAAAACTTAAGCAGCACTGAGCTAAGTGACGTGTTTCTGTATACAGACCTTACAGCTTGTCTGAGAAAAATTCAGGTCTCAGCAAAATTAACAATGTTATGAATCATGGAGGTCACTTTCCAATGGTTAAAATCACAAATATTATATCTGTATATTATCTATTGTGCTACATGGGCTGAAATTTATCTTTCCTGGGTTGCTGAGTTTGTTGCACAAGTATTTGTAAGACATCTCCTTATAACTTGCAACAATATTCATAAGTGAGGGCCATTATGAAGACAGCCCAGAATTATTTTTACACTCTCAGTGTAACTAAAGTATAAAATGATCAATAACTCCAGATCTGAGTCTTAAATTCTACAATCCTGAGGTGGCCCTATGGCTTAACACAAGTTCCACGTATCCACTTCCCTATTAGAGACCACATTCTAGCAACTGGCATGAGAGGGATGTGAACAGGAGCTGCTGCCATTTAGAAACAAAATCTAAGTATAGGCTCTAGTGTATAATGTAGATGAACTATATACTGTGGCTCAGAGTGGGATTGCAGCAGCCATTCTGACAAACAGATGTTCGCAGCTTAACATTCCTGAGTTGGAGGAAGCTCCACTCTTACCACCACCAACTCCAGGAATGATTTTTAAGGCAATTTCATGTGGTCTTTTTTTATAGTGAAAGATTTTTGAATTGGGGCTAGCTTTTGCATAAAAGGAAATGTGCTTAAACTGTATTCCATCTCAACCATCTTTAAACTGAAATGTGTCTGAATTGGTCAGGCACCATGGCTCATGCCTGTAATCTCAGCACTTTGGGAGGCTGAGGCAGGCAGATCACTTGAGGTCAGGAGTTTGAGATCAATTAGGCCAAAATGGCGAAACCTTGTCTCTATTAAAAGTAAAAAAATTAGCTGGGCATGATGGCAGGCACCTGTAATCCCAGCTACTTAGGAAGCTGAGGCAGGAGAATCACTTGAACCTCGAAGGTGGAGGCTGCACTGAATCGAGATCGTGCCACTGTACTCCAACCTGCGTGACAGAGCGAGACTCTGTCTCAAAAAAAAAAAAAGGAAAAAAAAAAAAAAAGAAATTCATCTGAATTCTGCTTTATCACAATCATCTCTAAACTGAAAAAGTGAATTCCTTTCTGGTCCCTCATTCTAAACTCCCATATCATTATGTTTTCTTCATTTAATTCTTAAGCTATAATAATGTTAAACCACCTGTAAATATGTACAGAAAACTGAAGGCCACATACCGTTTTGAAGGCAGCCACTGGGGAGGCCAGTGCAGCTGAGTTGTTGTTTTGCATGTTTGGTTGAGAATATGGATACTGTGGCTTTATTCTCCAATGGGCACTACATTGCCCCTTTACCTTGATTGTACAGTTGGGCTGTCAGAGTTACTACTTGCCACGTAATTGCCAAAATCAACTGCTAAGATGCTTCAAATTGCCTATGTCTCATTCTTCCCTATTCTTATTTCAAAATGTCATTTTGTATGATCTCAATTGAGACGAAAATAAGCTCACTTATAAAACAATTACTTAACAGCACTGCAGATAAAAAGTTGCATTTTCTACCTAAGTTAAGTGTTTTTCTTCTCTCTTAAATTCAGTCTTCTATAAATGATACCTAGATTATTGTTCTTTTGCTTTGGTATAAATCTGAAGTCCTCTCACTTATTTCAAAGCCTTGTGATACTAAGAAGGAGGAATAGCCTTCTGATCACCTAAAGAATCCCATTTTAGTCCCCTAGAACTGTGCTAATCAGTTTGATTTAATTATTACTGGAGATAGATTTAATAACGCTTTCTTCTGAAAAGTCTTAGGTCATTTAAGCAACGTCATTATATGCACAGAGAAATTCTTTTGAGGAAGTGTAATGGAACATGAAAAATAATAAAATCCACAAAATACATTTATTCAAGGACTTTAATAATGAAGAGAAATTGCAATTCAGAGCGAAGAACTAGAAGCTGAGTATTCTATTATTTTAAAATAAAACATGATTAAATAGGCACAGTATAAGGCCTTAGAGTCAGAGGACAGTATCCGTGTTATGTCTACTGGAAAATCACATTCATATCAGAAAAAAAGGGGAGGCGAATATATTCTTATGCCATCTGTGGAATTTACTGAAAGTGCAAAACAGCAATTAATTTGACAATAATTTTATATGAGTTCACCAGACAACACTGTTTGTGGTAAAACAAGAATATCTGGGCTGCCATTGACTATCTCTCATTAAAAGAACTCCTATAAATTGTCATTTTCCTGTCAAGGTTGCTTGGGAAAGACCAAAAAAGTCCCCCAGTGTCCTTTCTAAAGACCTAGTGAAACCGGGAGAAATGTGCTGTTTTCAGACTTCTCTCAGCACTGCCACCTAGTGCTCCCCTGCCAAAGGAAGAAAACATGGGACCATCTTTTTGTAGACAAATTAGGCAAAAGCTAGCAATATTTAAAGTGCCATAGTCTTTGACCCAGCAACTCCGCCCTTAGCAACTTGCTCTACAGTTAAGACCATAAGACTGTGCCAAAATTATGCAGTAATGGCTTCCTGCAATATTGTTTCTCATAAGAAATATATAAATGAGTTGGAAACAATTGAAATATCTTTAGAGAGGGAAGAAATAAAATTAATTTATATTTAATATGAAAATATCTCCATATATGTTATTAACAAAAAATAAAGTCCAGGAAAATTTTTAATATCATTTACAATATATAAAAAGCCTAGAAAGGCAATGTGAGTGGATGCATTAAAAGTCATCTGGAGGGATACACAAAAACTAGAAGTTTGGTGGAGAAAGAATAGGGAGATTTTTATGTTTCATTTCATATTTGTTGGTATTGTTTGCATATTTATTATATGCATGCATTATTTTTAATTAAAGCATTAAAAATACTGTACTAGGATTGGGAAGAAAGAATGGTAGAGTTAAACAACTTATACTACCCAGGACTGGCATACAGGACATAGCAGCTAAGTCACTGTGACATTGTAATCACTCTGTGATTCTGCCCTACATTTCCCTGGCATTCCAGCTATGAGCTGACTAATTAACAGTAGATTTATATTTTTCAAAAGATCATTAAAATATATCACATGGTGTCTCATAGTAATTAATCTGAAGGCTCTATTGTTAATTATTCTGCTATATTAATATATTGCCAATTCAGTATTTTTCCACTGGTTTGACATTTGCCAATTTTTATAATGTTTAAAAGGTAGCAGCATGCCAATTGCCTTTTTGAAGGTTTTTTTTTTTTTAATTAAGATAAAATTAATGACAGTACAGTATTTAGGAAGCCTACAGGATTATCTTGAGGAAATCTCTCTTTAATAAATTTAGCTATCTGTCTTTAGAGAAAACATTCCCTATCATAAACTCATTTTCTTAAAGTAATACACAAATGAACTATTTTCTTGCCCATTTGTCACATATACCTATAGAATTATACAAGTATTCTAATTCTATGATTTATCCAATGTTATTTCAAATACTAAATTAAAATCATTTTGGTGAGAAAAGACAGTCCAGACCAAGACTATATATGGGATTTCCAGTGACATCATTAGCTTTCAGCTCATTCAATTGTTCGCTGTGACATAATATTCTTTATTGACTACAGACTTTCAAGAAATAGTCTTCAAATAGCACATCTGATATGTAAAATAACACACTTTCCTTTTGATTGCCACTTCTACCTTTTCATTATTACATAATTTTTCTCATTCTATGTTGGCATTCTGGTCATATGGCCCCTTGTGTCTCTATCACACCAATTAATTTATAATTGTGTTCATGCCTGAGAACCTCCACCTCCAGTACAACCTGAATATTTCTCATGCTTCCAGCATAATCGTAAAAATAGCTATGTTTATTGGTTACTTTGTTCCAAAATTATTTTCTTTTTTAACATAGCCTACATAAATTACATTTTCCCTTCTGTTAAGAACCAAAAAATAATTATTGATAAATTATATTACACTAATTTTTATTGAAAAATCAAGAATACATATTCAGAAGTCTCTGAATCCATTTTATCAGATTATCGTCCAATTTTTAAAAATCCCGAAGTACTTCAGTGGCAATCATTTAATCTCTACTACCCCTACTTTGCCATGCATTTTAAGGTGACAGGACTAGAATCATCTATATTAATGTGCAAAGAAAATAAGCCTCTCAAATTACCACTTCCTACTAAAAGCAAGAAAATCATTCTTTGAAAAAGTATGAATACAAAATATTTACTCTTATGTTTTATTATTTAATATTAATGAAAGCAGCCCATAAATATAAAAAAAAAAGGCACTCATCTTCATTAGTCACCTGGGAAATAACAAATTTAGGCTGCAGCACAATATCATTTACCAACATCATTTATCAGAATGGTTAAAATTAAAAAGACTAAAAATGTCAAGTGTGAGTGAGGGTGTGGAGCAACTGGAATTTTCATGCCTTGTTGGTAAGACAATAAACTAGTATTACCACTTTGGAAAACTGTTTGGAAAATTGGTTTTGCCATAGAGCCAAACAGTTTTACCCTCTGATCAAATAATTCCACTGTTATTTATACACACACACACACACACACACACACACACACACACATGTCTCCATCAGAAATACATACATAAGAACAAGAAACATGTAAAGAATTATTCTAGGAGTATTATTCACATATCCCAAATCTGCAAACTACCTAACTGCCATCCAACAACAGACTGAATTATGGTACATTAACACAAATAAAATACATGCGGCAATTAGTATAAAAGATCTGCAATGGGCAGCAAAATGATGCAATAAATATGAATGAGTGCAGCTACATTTTTTATCTGCATCAAAAATATGGATTAGTCTCACAGAGATGATTGTGAGTACAAGAAGCCAAACACACAAAACAGTACATAATAATGAGATATTAGTTTTGGGTTTTTTATTAAGATATGCCCAAATATTGAGGAAGAGAGTGGCCTTGGGGAAATCAGAACACAATTTGAGAGAAAAAATATTATCTTGCATTACATACTACTATTCAATTTTAGTAAAGTCACTTAATCTACCTGGCTTCATTATTCTTCTCTAAAATGGGGATAATGAAACCTTACCTCCCAAACGCAATGGCTGTTTCAAAGAACCCTTGAGGTCCTATGTAGCTTTAAGATCTAAAGCTAATGAACTAATGAGATTATTTCACTACTTTGTATTTTTATCAATAAAAACATGAGTGACTCTTTTAATAAAAAAATAGTTAACACTGTTCTAAGCACTTTACATTTATTACCTATTCAATCCTTACACAGCCCCTATGATGTAGATATAATTGTTATTTCCATTATACAAATGAAGCAGCTGAGGCCATTAGAGGTTAAGCAATTTGACCAAAGTTTCATAGCTAATAAGTTGTGGAGTCAGAATCCAAACCCAGAAAATCTGACTTGAAACTCACAGACATAACTACTCAATACACAAAGGTATTACATTAAAGTCCACCTTAAACTAAAATGGTTTTTAAAACTAAGTTTAAAATAATCCAATGTCTAATCAACACAGAGAATATTAAAGTGTAATCTATATTATATACTGAAACTCGGACCTTGCTCAATCAAAACCATGATCTTTTATTTATTCATATAATTCTGGACTCTGAAGAAATACCACTTAAACTAACTGTTGCTACTAGGCAAATACCAATCTGTTCTGGTGATCACATTCACTTTTCCTGTATTTGAGATCTCTCTAGTAATGGAGGAAAGACATTAGTGCATCAGTTCAGATTTGCCTCTGATTCCCTGTTTTCATGAACCACCTTTCCTGTGAAGCAGAGCTCTGTGTACAAGCCCGAATCTACAATCAATATTAATAAATAATAAATAAATAAAGGCATGCATCCATGTAATAGTAGGAATATTCAGAAAAATTAAATTGTTTTCTAAGTTCAGTGACTTTCAGTAACATTTGATTTCCTAGAATTTCAGTCAATTATTTTCTGATAATTCTTTTTATTTAAATCTTGGTTGAGATTTTATGTACTTTAATTATGTCTTGACCTCATTCTGTTTCAGAGTTAAAAGTCACCTAAAATATTTATACTTTCCATTTTCTGTAGCTATCAGGAAAATGTGCCACTAAATCTCCCTAGTTGTTAGTTGAGAGCGTGAGACTGGGATAAAGGATAAGGAGGAGACAGTGACTGAAGGGGAAGATGATGAGTGGTGAAGGCAAACGCTGACACCTAAGACTCAGCTAGGATTCCAAAACACCTCTGGTGAGCTTAGCTCCTGGTCAATAAAAGCAGATCACTTAGATTAATTGTAACAGATGGTTTTTAAAAGAAAAAAGAAAAAGAAAGCAGGCTGTCAAAGGACAGCACTTTCAGATGGAACTTCTCTAAGACCTCTAACTACCTACCTGTTCCCGAACATCTTGGAATTCTCATTATGAAGAAGATGAAGATAATACCTACTTATAGAACTGTAAGGATCAAGCGAGGCACAAAGTAACCTACTGAAGCAATATGACTTCATTATGGCTGTGATTACTATGACTTTAACGATTTGGCCTTGGCATTCCTGCCTTCGGCTTTTATCCTCTCTGTTTAACTCCAGCACACATTTTAATGGTCCAGGCAGGAATTAAGCCCCTCCTCCCAATGCTTTGTTTATGTAGATTCAAATAAAGAAAAGTCTTGATTTCTTCCGACTTCTTTCCCAGAACAACAACCCTCTTGCTATTCATCAGTATCTATACTCAGACAACGAGCTGGAGTTGAAGTTACTGAAGGAAAGTATAAAGGAGGCTGCAAAATAGGACAGCCCAGAAATGTGCAAATAACTCTGATGAAGCACCCTGAAAGCATTAAAGGAAGAACACCAAAAAGTGGCCGCCTGCACCTGTTTCATTCATTTCAATCTAGGCAGAGTCAGGTTCAGCAGTTAGGTCATATGTTTTACTTCCAAAGACTTCAGAAACAGTAAGAGATTAATCGCTTTAAACAGTTTTCAATAATAATCTATTTTACTGATTTTTGTCATTAAAAAGGCAGTTGAGCAGAAGAGTTTCAAAGATAGGATAAATGCAGAGTATAAGAAGAGGGCTTATATTTGCATGCAAAAGAGTAAAAAACATAGGAATTTATCTCTACTCCACTAAAATTAGATTTTCATAAATTATAACAGTGACACTACTGGTGAATTAACATAGGATAATGAAACTATTTCTCCTCACATGCAACAGTAATACACACACACATACACACACACACACACACACACACACACACACACACACCACAGATACCTGTAACTATTGGTTTCTCCCACTTTAAATGCATATGAAAATCTGTACTATCTAAGCAAGTTAATCAAAAAATCACTATTACATTTATTTTAAGTGTTAGTTGTCTTCTACAAGACTTTTCAGAAACACATTTTCTGGATATTGTCAGTGACTTATTTTTAAACTGTGCTTTGCGGAGACTCATTCCCAAAAAGAACCTCCAAGAATATTCACCATATAAACTAAATGCTTATTTCCCTAAGGGGAAATACCTATGGCTGTTAACTGAAATGTCTTGCTAGCTCTAGTAAAATGTTAAGTTCACTAAAACTAAAATTTTAAATCTTTGAAATAACAAGCAAACATAGGCCTAAACCCTCTCTATTCCTTTCTATTCCATGGTACTTATCTGAAATATCATTAAATGTGAACAGCAAGATAAAATCACTTTAACCTTACTATTTTTTAGCCATATTCAATGACAGCCTATGGCTTTTTTTTTTTTTTTCATTAAGTTGTGGTCTGTTCACTGATTACTCACTTCGAGCTTTAATTATTTTCTATAAGAAGCAGTTTATTTCAATCATTAACACCAAAGACTGCCCAAAACACTCTTCCTTATGAACCTCAAAATATTTTATCATTTCATTATGTCTAACTGTATGCTTGTTGGGAAGAATTCAAGCATTAGTCTGATTTAGCCTGCAGTATACTCTTGGTAGCAGAGACAAATGGCAAGATCAGAATTGAAATTCACTTCTGATGAATCTCTCACAATGGCCCGTTATTTCAATCAACCTATATCTAATAAAACTGACATCACTTAATGCATATCTGTCATATCCATGAAAAACAACATAGAATTATGGATGGAATTAAGGATAAAAGAAGTTAAAGCAAAAAGGATGATTCCTTGCTGTTGTATTATGAATATGAAGCCATATATATACATATGATCCTTCTTCCTTCCTCTCTCCAACCACCTAAAAGAAAACTACAGGACATTACCACAAGCCTCCTGTTATTAAGAGAAGTCCCAGAAAAACACAGATTATTTCTCACCAAGGAAATTAGCTAGTAACATGTAAGAAAAATTGTATTCAATCCTTTCTAGTTCCATTGAATTGACTTGACTAGGCCAATAGACTTTTATGAGATGGATTGGCTTCAATGTAAAGCCTAATAATATTAAATATAAATGCATTCCTGAAGGAATTAAATCAATGGATTACCCAGCAACTTCCTGATTTTTCTATCATAGCTTGTCACCCTCACCACAGTGAGCACATTGCACACTGTGTAGGCAACAGTAAGATATAGCCACAGTAAAGGAGTTGGGTAAACATAACATTCTAGCAAAAGCAGATGTTAATTTCTCTCCCCCTTCCTCCACCTGCTGTCTCTCTCTCTCTCTCTCCACTCCCCGTTCCTCTCGCCACTTTGTCTTTGTGAGAGTATACATATAAATACACTTGCATTTACAGAGCTCTATATATTCCACAAACTTTAAAACAACTTAGTTTTCATGTATTTTACTACTCCTTTGTGCAAAAAATAGCTAAATATTTTAAATACTCTTTTTAACAAAGGTTTAAGTGAAGTCTTTTAAAGTATAATAGAGAAATTATTTCCATTATTTATTGAATAATCTAAAACCCAGTTAAAGATTGTTACAAATGATTCAAAAAGTATTTTTTCACATCAGAAGTGAACACTATATAATAACTGCTAAAAGGCAGAAAGGTTTCCACACACAGTGATACGAGACTTTTTTTTTCCTGAATGAAGGTGATGGCCCTATCCACACTAAACTATCCTATAATAATGTGAACTTCTTGTTTGGGCTAATGGAACAGCATATCTTCTGCTGTGGAGGCCACTTGTATCATGCATTTCCTTGGTTACTGTGGCCATGTGACCATTCTTAACCTATTTGGGAGATACTTACAGTAAATAGTACAATGAGTGAAATGCCTTCCAGTAAGTTTCTTACATGTCTTTCCTACTAAAACGCTCTATGTAATAGATTACTCCAAGAAAAATTTGTCCTGCTGGAATAGAGGCATAGCATTTTAAAATGGAAAAGGACTGATAACCAAAACAGAGAAAGTATTCTTCCTTTTTTCTACCACTTCTGAAAGCTACATAGCTTGCCAGATTAAACCAATGATGGGTGAATATTTACTAATGCAGAGCTTTATTTTTCCAAAGAAAGTATTCATCATAAAAGTTATGCTCACATTTGCATTCCTTACAGCATTTGCCATCCACATACGCAAGAGCCGACTTAAGTGGGCAGTCAGGATTTGGACAGATGAGAGTTTCACACTGGATGGTTCCATTCTGAAAAGAAAACAATATTTAAAGAATTTCCAAGTTGAAGTTTAGTCGTTTTCAAGAATTTTTGAATCCATTCCTTAAATTTTAAACTCTTCATATGAAATGTCATAAGTACCACTATTGTTTTTAATCATGGGTCTTCAGCAGGACCCATCTTTGACAGGGACAGTGTTCAGGACACAGGTGGAGGGAGGAGGACAATGTGGCAGGGACATGGCAGGCCTCACAGGGGTAAGCCTGGAACACCCAACAAACCCAAATTACTCATAAAATGAACATCAACAAACCAGGAGAGTTGTGGAATAGCTGCCGCCATCCTGGAAGTGTCAGCCTCAAGACCCACAATCTCTCCACAGATATTTAAGCTTGAACAGACCACGGCCAGGAGGGGAGGCGGTGCGGACAGTCACCAGAAGGAGGCGCCAAACTGGTGACAGGACCACCGCAAGGAAGTTGATTCCAAAGGTCTCCCAGAGCTCCCAGGTAGCTGGCTACTCGGGTTTTCCCAGTCATTTTATTGACCTCACTATACCACATTCCATCTTTTACTCAATTTGATTTTTGCTCCCCATTTAAAAAATTTAGGAACATATTATGCTCCTGAATAAAAATTATATCACACAAACATGCACATGTGTGCACACAGACACACACACACACACAGTTCTGAACTATTTTGATCTTTTTATATGCATAATCTTCTATTTCTGAATAAACTGAATGAACTTGGAAAAATTTTTTAAAAGGCTAATTTACATAGATCTCTAACTTCTTTCCAGAAAACCAGCCTTAACAGATAAATGCACGTGTAATTTAAAAGTTTAAAACCAAACTCACTTTAAACTTTTCTTTGAAAATGAACATATATTTCTGAAATCATAATGTATAAAATATTCTACTTCATTAGTGAGCAATTAGCAAAATCACATTTATTTAAACTCTGTATTGTATTCCACTGTATTAGTAAACTATTACATTGCCTCAACCATTTAAGCTCTATCATTTGTTTATATTGCTTGAGCTGGACACAATATTTAATGCTGTATGTGACTCAGCTTCATTAAAATGCATTCATAAAAAGACGAGGGAAAAAATATCTCTGGAAATGTTAAGGGTAAGAGGACAGTCTTCTTTGGGAATCACCTTACTTAGTTTAAATTGCTAACTTCGTGTGTGTACCAATAAACTTAAACTTTATAGCATTTCTAAACCATAATCATCTTTAGAGGATACAAGGTGTTTTTAATAATGCAACACATTTCTTCAGATGTGACCAGGTTTGTTGGCACTTTAGTGTTGTGTCTTGAGGAAATGGGTCTTGAAATTTTCATGATTACATTGTTTTAATAAATATTTAAAGAGTGGAAGCATCTGAATTCCCTTAGTCTGAACTCAAATAGAAGCCATACCAGGCATGTGCAGTTCTTACAGCCATCTGTCCAGGACTCAAATTCTCGGTAGGTGGTTCCCTTCATGGTGCAAGTCCTTTCACAATAGCACTGATCCAATCTATTCATTCGCTGCTCAGCTCGAGACAGCTGCGACACAAAAGAAGGGGTTTTACATTGTTCATCCTTCCAGCAACACAGAAAGTGAAACACTCTAGCAGGCATTTAATTTTTTAAAAGTATGTAGCAGTAATGATGGCTGTTCTCATCCACCACTTGTCATAAACATATTTAAGACTTTAAAAGAATGAGTTTTTTTCCTCTTCTTCTTTTTGTGATAAATTTGCTCCCTGCCTTAGAAGCAAACAACATAATTCATAAGACACAAATCAAAGGTTAATTCAAAACAGCATCACTCAAATGCAGAGAATTATTTTCCAGGAAAATGTTTAACTTCATTAATATGCTTACTCAAGTAAAAAAATAAAATTCAGAATTTATATTGTATAAGAAACAAATCATACATCATACAACACAACCATCAGGTAATCTGTAAATACCATACAAAATTATAAGTCTGGTGAAATTGTAGGCAAACCTGGTATGTGCTTACAATATTAGTAAATAATCCTAGAACTGTAACACAGTGGTAGAAAGCATTCGTGGTACCATTTCTTTGATATGATTCTGGTGTCTATATTCTTGACACTGTCCTCCCGCCTCCTTACATGTAACGAAAAGCTAAATAAAAATAAATAATAATAAAAACTAAACAATAGGTTTTGGGGTATGTGTGAACCTAAAATGCAATAAAAAAATAAAATATAAAAAAACTAAACAATAAATCCTCCTGTAGTAAGCAGTGTATAAACTAGATAATCTGTCTCTTTCCTGATTTGCTGAACCATGTGTTATACAGATGGCTAGAATTTTAATATTTATAAGCCTTTCCTTAAGCAGGGATTTAGATTCCGTCCTAGCAAACAGTATGTTATAAGAATATCCTTGAGGGGAAAATCTATGGTTATAAAAGGAAGTATTAGGAACATCAAGGATTTTTAAGCTTCCTCACTGTATTTTTGAGTAGCTTTTACCTTGGCTGATGTTTTGGCTAAAATATCCTGTAGCTCCATGATTTTCTGCACAAGTCCGTGGAAGTCATTGCAAGTTGGACAGGCTGGAATTACAAATACTACATTGATCAAGATGCATTTATAAGGGGTTCAATCGTGTTAAGTCTATGCTGACAGCTAATATATGGGAACTCCACAGTGCAAGAACTAATAGACTTACTGCGATTAAGATCTGGGCACTGAGCGATAAATCCCTGGGGCATGACAAGTAATTGCACATCTTGCATTATACCCTGTGTGTGAAAAATAAAAAAAAAAAGACATATTACTTTCATTTACCCAAATTATGTTCAATGGTCAAGTTCATGAAGAAAAGCATTACAGAATAGACTCACCAAAATCCCTGAGTAAAAATTCTTTGTTAATGCATTATTTCTACTTCATACCAAAGGGAAGGAAATTCATCAGACACAACAGATGATTTCCCATGTATTCTTCTATTGATAATGTTTTTAAAACCTTAAGATTTAAATGTCAAGATATAATTAAGAGGCAACAGTTATGTTGTTTCGAGAAGTTATTTTTAGTTAGCCACTAACGGGCTTGAAAATGACCTTTAAAAAATCAACCTGATAATCACTTCTGGCTTCAGCAACTCTGACATTGATACCAATTTTAAATTAACTTTAATTATTGAAAATGATAGAAACACTGAGTCATGAAAGCATGCTCATTTGAGCATTTCTCATTTTTCATTTGGATCTTTTAACACTAATTTCTCAGTTCAAAAAGGACAATAGATTTATTAAACAGCTACAGAAAGATACAGTGATGAGTTCTTATGAGTAAAGAAAGTTTAGCATGAATTTTTTAAATGCTAGCTGGAAATGACTTGTTTTACACAGTAAGTTTTACCATGTTTACAGGCAAAATTTACATGCATACTTATTAAGGTATAATTAGCTTCCAGCTTGCTGGGGTCTTAAAGCAAAGGACAATGGTGGCTCAGAAATGATCTGTCAGACACATCCAGCTGTCTCTTTTATCTGCCACCCATGCCCCACTTTCTTCATGGCCTTTATATATTTTATCAAATTATTATTTTACTTTATTCATTGGAAAAAATGCAAACAAAATATCTAATGATAGGGATAACAGTACCAACATGAAACCAAGATAATTTTAAATGTACCCATAAAAATTTACCAAATACTGGACTAGCAAGGGTAGGATTAGATGGAAGCAAATTGTGTAACAACTCCTATCACTTAGAAGCAGCAACATAAAAATAAGTCTACCAAGTACAGTTATATAGTTTGTGCACTGTACAACTCTAATGGATACTATTTACAGACTGCAATAAAGAGAATGATCCCTAAAGTTGTACACATAATTGATGTGTGGAGATTCTGAGGCCACACTCAGGCTCCATGGGAAAGACTGTCATGATTCAACAGAGAAGAGATTTGGCATTCACAGCACACATCTGCCATCCCTTACCCGGGAAAACAGCATGATTTTAGGATTTGCAAGCATGGAGTCAATTTCCTATTTGTGTCACTTACTAGTTTCCTGGATTTAAGCAAGTCACTTAACCCCTCTGTGCAGGTTTGTGCATAGTAAAACAGAAAAAAAAAAAAAAAAAGATCCTGCATCAAGACTAGCAAGGCTAGGATTAGATGGAATCATATATTTCAAGTATCTGGTTTCCTGGTAACAATGTTTGAATAACATTCCAAAACACCTTTATAGAATTTTAAACTTTGCTTAGAAAACAATTAAATTTGCCAGTACCCACTCTACCTTGAAATCTATGAGTTAAACCTATCACTTATTCTTCTTTGACTTGGTAATCGTTGAGCCACTTCCATGTTGTAGGTACTGTCATAGTCACTGGGGGAAAATGATTACACTATGAGCTTGTAGTCAAGCAATATTCTGGACTTTATTTCTTCATCTTTAAAATATGGAAAGAAGTGACATGTCCTTTAGAGCCTCTCCAATGATGAAATTCTATGAAGTATTGTCTCTAAGTACATACTAAAGGAAAATATACAAATGATGGCTACTTTCTCTTTTGACAGATTTGTGCACATATGTGTATTCCTTTTTCACTTTCTGCAGTATGAGACCATGAATAATACATACTAGAAAGCTTTCAATCCTCTATTAACATCATTGTAAAAGTATCATCAAAGGTTGTATTTCAGTGGTGGAGACTTTATTTGTCTGTTAACATTTTAGGTTTTCATTACTTTGAAAGATTGATTCAAAGAATGACATGTTAACTGCCCTGATAGCGGCCTTGTTATCATTTCTGCAATGCCTGAAGATTAAACACATTGAAAAAAAGAAGAGAAAATAATGTTTGCTGGCTAAATAAAATATTACTGTTTTAAAAAAAGACATAGACACAAATTTTCTAACTTACAAATCAAATTATTTTGTTTCACACCATAAAAACTAAAATCTACTTTTTGAAACTCATTAGAAAACATTTATATTTTATTCTCAGACTTTTGCCAAAAGATACCTTAAAATATCCATGTGCATTATTTCTCTGTCCTAGCCAAAATGTTGCGCCTAGAGGCAAGTCTGTAGATGGCTTTTCTACCACCCTTTCATAAATTCTGCAAAAAAGAAGCATCAAAGAAGGAACATGAGTAGACAGTCATTTCTTAGAATCTTTCATTTCCTAAAATGAGGACATTACACTTACTTATTGCAGTCAATGTGTAAAATCAAATGGGAAGCACTGATGGCTAAGGAGAGCTTGTGCCACTTGTCATCAGCCAAAATGTAAGGAAACACTTCTGTGTGAGGGCGGTGACTGCCTGAGCGGTAATGTAGTCTCACTTCATTCCGATGGCCACTACTTTCAAGTTCCAAGTACCTGCAGAGAGAAGAGCCATATGGGACACGTTAAAAATAAAGTTCAAAAATGATTGAGGTGACTTCTGCCTACAGAAGGATGGAACAGATGTAATTTTTCCTAGTTCTCTAAGTACAACCAGACATTATATACAAAAGAAAAAAAAAAAACCAACAACAAAAAAAAAACACAGAAGAATCTGGAAGATAGAGAAAAGAAAGATATTCAGAATCCAAGGAACATTATGGTACTGAGTTCAATGGGTTTCCATTTTGTGTCATATATCCTAGACTGGAGCTAAAGAAGCCCACAAACTGGAGATATCAATAAATGTAAACCTAAAAGATCCCCAAGAGGAGTCTGCTTTCTCAGCCAAAGGAAAAATAAGGATCAGCCTAGCAAGAAAGAAACTTCTTGAAATAATCTCTCGGTTCCACTCAAACATCACAGGAAAAACTGTGACCCCCATCCCAAACCATGCCAACCAAAAGCTAAGTGAGAAACATAGATTTCTACCCTGTTTAAGCAAAAACGAAGCACCTAACACCAGAGTAGTGTCAGAGAAGACCAAGTTGAGAGCCAAGACTATCAATCCTGACAGGCAGTAATGAGCCCCCACAACCCTATAGCACTAGTGAAGACCATATAATGAGGAGCCTGTACTTCCATATCCATTTGGAAATTATGAAGCGCAATTTCCTTTCCCCACTGGGAAAGTATCAAAGGAAACCTACTGCAGAGTCAGGATTTTTACCATCATCCAGCAATAATAAAACCACCCCTACCACAGTCCCAGCAGAAACCATATAGGAAACTGGAACTTCCCTCAACTCAGAAATAAAAGAAGCTTCCCCCTCCACTGTCAACAAAGGCAGTTGGGGAATCTAGACTTCCACCTCCACCTGGCAGTAACAAGATAACACCCTCCCTTCCCCTGTCAAAGTAGTGTCAGACAAAACAGGCAGGTTAAATAAAATTCAAGTCACAGAACATGATACAAAAGTGTCCAGGTTTCAATAAAAAAATCATTGATTATAGAAAGAACCAAAGACATCGCCAACTGATTGTAAAAAGACAAAGAACAGAATCAAGCTAAAATGATAAGGATGTTAGATTACCCAACGAATATTTCAAAGCAGCACAGACAAAAACAAACTATTATAAAGACTTAAATGAAAAAACAGAATGTTTCAGTAAAGAAAAATAGAAAATTTTGTTTAATACCAAATAGAAATTTCAGAACCAAACACTGCAATAACTGAAATGAAAAGCTCAGTGGATAAGCTAAACAGCAGAACAAAAGTGACCATGAAAAGAATCAGTTAACCCGAAGACAGAAAAAAAAAAGTATCCACTGTGACAAATAGAGAGAAGATACACTGAAAAAAGAAGTTGAACAGAATCTCAAAGAGCTCTTTTATAACAAAAAATCTAACATTTGTATCACTAGCATCCAAAAAAGAGAGGAGAAAGAAGTCGAACTTAAAAAACGATACTTGAAGAAATAACGGCTGAACACCTTTCAAATTTGGCAAGAGACATAAACTCACAGATTTAAGAATCTAAGGAAACCCTAAACGAGAAAAACTCCTAAGCCATATAATAATTAATCTTCTGAAAACTAAAAACAACTAAAAAATATTGAAAGCAGACAGAGACAGAGAAAATCTTGCACATTAAGTACAAAAGAAAATTAGAGTGACAGTATATTTCTCAGCAGACACTATGGAAGCCATAAAGAAGTGGTAAAATATTTTTCCTGTGACGAAAGCCAAACAACTGTTTATACAGAATTGAATATGCATAAAAACATCCTTCAGTAATGAAGGAGAAATCAAGATATTCTCAGATAAAGGAAAACTAATAGTATTTGTCATGAAAAGACTTACTTTAAAAGAACAGCAAAATAATGATCTCTAAACAGAAAGAAAAAGATAAAATAAAAAACTTTGGAAAACCAGGAAGGCAGAAAGAAACATAGTATGTAAAAAAAATACATAGGTAAATACAATAAGCTTTCCTTTTCCTCTTGAGTTTTCTGAGGTATGTTTGACAATTGAAGCAATAGCTCAAAATGGAAGCAAAAGAGTTTGTATCCTAAATGTATGTTAAAAAATATTTAAAGAAACTATATTATAAATGAGTGAGGGTAAAGGAACACAAAAAGAACTAAAACTTCTATACATCACTTGAACTGGTAAAATAACTACACGAGCAATCAGTCATAAGTTATTTATATATGGTGAAATATCTATAGCAACCACTTACAAAGCTATACAAAGAGAAATACTCATAAATATACAGATAAAATAAAATCGTAAAACAAGTAGCTCATGTTAAGAAAAAATAAAAAAAACAACAAATATGAAATAAAAAATAAAGTGACAGACTTAAACTCAAGCACATATATAATTTTATTTAAACAGTCTACATACATCAATTAAAAGAAAGAGATTAGCAGAAGGGATTAAAAACCATGATATATTCTGTCTGCAAGAAACTCACTTCAAATACACAGTATAGGCCGTTTGAAAGTGAACAAATAAAAAATAATATATACTGAAATTATTAATCAATGGAAAGCGGAAGTGGTTAAATGAATATCAGAAAAAATAGATTTCAGAGTAAACAAAAATACCAGACAGAGAGATGCTATAAAATGATGAAAACAATCAATCCATTAAGAAGCACAGCAATTCTAAATGTGTATTACCAAAAACACAGAGCTGCAAAATATGTGAAGTAAAAACTGAAAGAATTGAAAAAACTAAATGGTTAAATCCACAATTACAGTTGGAGACTTCAATGTCCTTGTTTCAGCAATTATTTGAACAATTAGCCAAAAAATCAATATATAACTCAAAAACACCATTAAGTAATAGGATCTACTCAACATTTATAGAACATGTCACCCAACATGTTCCTTTCAAGTTCCCATGGGGTTTATATACCAAGGAAGACCGTATCTTGGGCCATAAAATGAAACTCAACGTGTAAAAGAATTTAAATCAGATAGTGTGTGCTTTCCAACTAAAACAGAATCATACTGAAAATCAATAACCAGATAATCTCCAAATGCTTTGAAACTTAATCATCCACAGATCAAAGAGAAAGTCTCAGGGAAATTTTTAAAAATACTTAAAACTAAATTAAAATTGAAATAAAATATCAAAATTTGCAAAAAACAGGTAAAGCAATATTTGAGAGAGAAATTCATAGCACTAAAAGTTAAGTCCCAAATCAATAAGCTCCCACCTATAAAGCAAAAAAAAAAAAAAAAAGAGCAAAATAAACACAAAGCAAATAGAAGTAAGGACCTAATAAGAGCAGAAACGAATAAAAGTTAAAAAATAGAGAAAAATCAATGAACCACAAGCTGGTTCTTTCAAAAGAGCAATAAAATTAATGAGCTAACTAAGAAAAAAGATATCGATATTAAGAAAAAAACAGATTTCATTACAGACACTGCAGACATTGAAAGTTTAATATGGGAATACTAAACTCTAGACATGAAAATTTGATAAATGACACAAAATGAAGTAATTCTTCAAAAGATGCAACTTATAGAATATGAATTAGATTACTTGTATAGTCCTATAATTATTTTCTTAAAAAATTGACCTCATAACTTTAAAACTTCAAAAAATTAAATCTCCAGGCCCAGACAGTTACACTGCAGAATTTCCTCACCTACTAAAAGAAGTCATTCAATTCTACACAATTTTTTCCAGAAAGTAACAGAGAGAAAAACTAATAAATTAACTTTATGTAGTTTAATATTGCCTTGATACCAAAAACCACATAAAGATAGTACTAAAAAGAAAAACTAAAGACAATACGCTTTCTGGGTATATAAAAAAAAAAAATTTAACAAAATATTAACAAATAGAATTCCACAATATATAAAAACAATGATATACCACAATCAAGTGGGCTTTATTCCAGGGACACCAGGCTGGTTCAATATTTGAAAATCAATCCACTATATTGGCTAACAAAAGGATAAAAATTATTTTATTATATTGACCTATGCAGAAAAAGTATTTCACAAAATTTAACACCCACTCAAGATGAAACTCTCAGAAAAATAAGAATAAAGGGGAACTGTCTCAACCTACTATAAAGCAACCACAAAAAACTACGGATAACATCATACTCAATGGTAAAAGACTAGATGCTTTCTCCCTAACATCCAGAATAAGGCAAACCTTTCTGTTCTCATCATTCTCATTCAACATAGTGCTGAAAGCGCTAGTTAGTGCAATAAGAAAAGAAATGAAAAGGAATGCAGAAAAGAAAGGAAGTTATGAAGTCTATATTTGTAGATTACATGATTGCCTACATAGATAACCTCAACAAATCTAGAGGAGCTAGTACTATCCCTTCTGAAACTATTCCAAAAACAGAAAAAGAATGACTCCTCCCAAACTCATTTTATGAGGCCAGCATCATCCTGATACCAAAACCTGGCAGAGACACAACAAAAAAAGAAAATTTTAGGCCAATATTGCTGATGAACATCGATGAAAAAATTCTCTATAAAATAGCAGCAAACCGAATTCAGCAGCACATCGAAAAGCTTATCCACCATGATCAAGTCCACCTCATCCCTGGGATGTAAGGACGGTTCAACATATGCAAATCAACAAATGTAATCCAATAAAGTAGGTATTGATGAAGCTTATCTAAAAATAATAAGAGCTATTTATGACAAAGCCAATGTCATACTGAGTGGGCAAAAGCCGGAAGCATTCCTTTTGAAAATGAGCCCAAGACAAGGAAGCCCTCTCTAACCACTCCTATTTAACATCGTATTAGAAGTTCTGGACAGGGCAATCAGGCAAGAAAAAGAAATAAAGGGTATTCAAATAGGAAGAGAGGAAGTCAAATTGTCTCTGTTGGCAGATGACATGATTGTATATTTAGAAAACACCATCGTATCAGCACAAAATCTCCTTGAGCTGATAAGCAAATTCAGCAGTCTCAAGATACAAAATCAATGTACAAAATTCACAAGCATTCCTATACACCAATAATAGACAAACAGAGAGCCAAATCATGAGTGAACTCCCATTCATAATTGCTACAAAGAGAATAAAATACCTAGGAATACAACTTACAATAGACATGAAGAACCTCTTCAAGTAGAACTGCAAATCACTGCTCAAGAAAATAAGAGGACATAAACAAATAGAAAAACATTTCATGCTCATGGATAGCAGAATCAGTATCATGAAAATGACCACACTGACCAAAGTAATTTATAGATTCAGTGCTATCCCCATTAAGCTACCATTGACTTTTTTAACAGAATTAGACTACTTTAAATTTCATATGGAACCAAAAAAGAGCCCATATAACCAAGATAACCCTAAGCAAAAAGAACAACACTAGAGGCATCACACTACCTGACTTCAAACTATACTACAAGGCTATAGTGCTATAGTAACCAAAACAGCATGGTACTTGTACCAAAACAGATGTATAGACCAATGAAACAGAACAGAGGCCTCAGAAATAATACCACATATGTAAAACCATCTGATCTTTGACAAACCTGACAAAAACAAGCAATAAGGAAAGGATTCCCTATTTAATAAACAGTGCTGGGAAAACTGACTAGCCGTATGCAGAAAACTGAAGCTAGACCCCTTCCTTACACCTTATACAAAAATTAAGTCAAGATGTATTAAAGACTTAAACATAAAACCTATAACCATAAAAACCCTAGAAGAAAACCTAGGCAGTACCATTCAGGACAGGGGCATGGGCAAAGCCTTTATGACTAAACCACCAAAAGCAATGGTAACAAAAGCCCAAATTGAGAAATGGAATATAATTAAACTAAAGTGCTTCTGCGCAGCAAAAGAAACCATAAAAGGTAAAAATTGATAAACTGGACACCATCAAAAAGGGAAATTTTGTGCATTTTAAGACCTTGTGAAAAGATGAAAAACATGCTACAGTTTGAAAGAAAATATTTGCAAATCAAATATCTGACAAAGGATTACTACCTAGAATATAAAAGAACTCTCAAAACTCAGCAATAAAAGAAACAGAAAATGGGGAGAATGGTATCATTATGGCAGATGGGAGGCAGGATTAGATTGCTGCTCCAACTCGGATGAAGAGAGCAGTGTGTGTACACTCGCATAGTGAATTTTAGCTCTAGATCGACTGCAAGAATAAACCAGGAATCCCTAGAGGACCCAGAGACCCTCTGAAGGAAGCAGATCGCTCCTGCAGACCCCGGGAGACACCCCAAACACTGTGAGCTGTGAGTGCTCCAACTGTGGAAACAGGAAAGGGAGATCCTCTTCTCCCTAACACACATCCCCACTGGAGAAACTGAAGGTATATTTGAGGAAGAAGTTTCCAAATTTACCTGGAGCTGAGTCAATCTAGAGAGCCCAGCGAAATACAGGGGTAGAGGAAGCAGCAGGAAAGGCCCTGGGATCTCGATGAGTCCCCAAGCAGGCCATTCCTGGCTGGCACCACAGGGATCCTTTGGGAAGGTGGCCAGAGGCATAGGGGAAAATGCCACAGGCAGAAGGAAATCTCCAGCTGAACTTTGTAACAATTTAAACTAGGCAAGAAGCCTCCTGATCAGAACCTGGGGGAGGACATGAATCCAGTGTACAGACTCCATGGCCGTGGAAAGAACCAAAGCGCTGTTCTTTGGCAGCTGGGAGGTGGATAGCCTCGAGCAAGTTCTGAAGCCCAGCTCACCTACCGCCTGGAAACAGACTCTGGGCTGTTGGGGCGGGCCACAGTGGGAGTGAGACTGCCCCTTTGGATTTCCCGGGAGCTTGGTGAGGCCTGTGACTGCCAGCTTTCCCCCACTTCCCTGACAACCTTCATGACTCAGCAGAGGCAGCCATTATCCTGCTAGGTTCACAACTCCATTGACCTGAAAACCTCAACCCCCACCTGTAGGGGGGAAACCCCGCAAGTGCCATGGCAAGGGTCTGAAGCCACAGCTTGTTCCCATATAAATACTGATTTAGAAAAGAATTAGAAATGTAGACACATAGTTATTCCTTTATATAATATTATATAATTATTATACATAACATAATTATAATATATAATTATTTATTATATAATTATATAATTATATATAATAATATATCTTATAGTTACTTATAATCATAAAGATATATACTCAATATAAGGTTATATACCCAATATAACCTTATATTGAGTATATATCTTTATGATTATAAGATTATATATTATATATCATTATATAATAATGATATATAATAATATATAACCTTATATCGAGTATATATCTTTATGATTTATATCCTATAAATGTATCAGGTTAACAGCAAATTTCTCAACAGAAATCCCACCAGCTAGAAGGGATTGGCTCCCTATCTTCAGCTTCCTCAAACAAAACAATTATCAGCCAAGAATTTTTTATCCAGTGAAACTACGCATCATATATGAAGGAAAGATACAGTGTTTCTGAGACTAACAAATACTGAGAGAAATCATCACTACCAAGCCACCACTACAAGTACTCTGAAAAGGAGTTCTAAAATTTAAAACAAATCCTGGAAATACGTCCAAACAGAACCTCTTTAAAGCATAACCACACAGGACCTAAAAAATAAAAATGCAATGTAAAAAGCAAAAACACAAAACAACAACAAAAAGTACACAGGCAACAAAGAGCACCTTGAATGCTATGGCACCTCATATTTCAATACTAAATATTGAATGTAAATGGCCTAAATGCTCCCCTAAGAGACACAGAACCACAGAATAGATAAGAACACACCAGCCAACTACCTGCTGCCTTCAGGAGATTCACTTAACGTATAAGGACTCACATAAAGTAAAGGGATAGAAAAAGGCATTTCATGCAAATGGACACAAAAAGCCAGCAGGTGTAGCTATTCTTCTATCAGACAAAACGAACTTTAAAGGAACCGCAATTCAAAGAGATAAAGAGGGACATCATATGATGGTAAAAAGCCTCGTCTAACAAGAAAATGTCACAGTCTTGAACATACATGCACCTAACAGTGGAGCTCCCTAATTTATAAAACAATAACTAATGACCTAAGAAACGAGATAGACAGCAAGAGGAAAGTTCACTGATAAACATCAATTATTCTTAGGTTTGGTCATTTAACATAATCCCAGACTTCTTGGAGGCTTTGTTCATATGTTATTTTTTTTTCTTTGTCTTTGTTGGATTGGGTTAATTCAAAGACCTTGTATTTGAGCTCTGAATTTCTTTCTTCTACGTGTTCAATGTGTGTTTGTATTAAGTGTGTGTGTATATATGTACGTGTGTGTGTATATGTATATAAAAATTTATATATGTGCTGGAATACTACTCAGCCATAAAAAGGAATGAATTAATTAATGAGATTGGAGACTATTATTGTAAGTAAAATAACTCAGGAATGGAAAACCAAACATCATATGTTCTCACTGATATGTGGGAGATAATCTATGAGGACGCAAAAGCATAAGAATATACAATGGATTTTGGGGACTTAGGGGGAGGTGTAGGAGGGGAGTGAGGCACAAAAGACCACAAATAGGTTACAGTATATACTGCTTGGTACAGAGCTCCTGCAGTAATTCACAGGAGACGTGATGGTGTCTTGGACCAGGGTAGTAGTGGTAGATTGGTGGGAAATGGTTCTATTTTGCATATACTTGGAAAATAGAGCTGATACAATTTGCTGATGTGGAGTTTTGAAAAAACAAAAATAAAAAAAAAAATAGTGGAATTGGATCTTTTGACTCCAATGTTTTCTATTTGAGCAAATGGAAGATAAGAGATGCCACAGACTAAGATGGAGACTACAGGAAGGGTAAGTTTAGATAAGGGGAATCAAGTGTTTAAATTTAGATATGTTCCATTTAAGGTATCTAAAGAACATTCAAGAGGACATATAGAAAGGACAGCTAGATCTACAAGTCTGAGGTAGACAGAGGTCCATATGGGCATGGGAATATGGGGATAACAGGCATAAAGATCCACTAAAAGCCATGAAGGCATAGGGATCCCCTAGGGAATTATTATCAATAAAAAAGTCACTTTGACATTTTGAGGAAGCAGCAAAGGAAATCAGTGTGGCCAGGTAGACCAGAGAAGAAAAAAGTGAGAGTAATGTCTCAAAGGCCTAGTGATGCCAATGGTGCCTCAAAAAAGAGGGAGTGATCAACTGTATCAAATGCCATTGACAAGTCAAGTAAGATGAAGACTTACTTTCTGGATTTAGCAAAATTCAGAGATTATGCTATTTAAGAAAACTTTTTAGGGGACCCTAAAGCTATTTCAGAAAACTTTTTAGGGGCAAAAGCTGGCTTGAAGTACGTTCAACAGAGAAAGGGCAAAGAGAAGAAAGAGACAATTAATGGAGACACTTTGAAAGAAATGGGAAGGTAAATGATGAGAGACATGTCTTTATTTTCACTGATGAGAAACCCTATACATGCTTGTATGCTGCTGGGGATAATCCTGTAAAAAGAAAAAAAAAAAAAAAACAGAAATCAGCCAAAATTGAAAGAGAAAAGAAACTGGAATAAAAAAGAAGCCATAAAGTAAAACATGGATTAACTTTACATTTTAACTATATAAAAATTAAATTTTTTTCCAATGGAAAAGATACCATAAATAAACAACAAATGACATTCTATACGACAAAATAAAATACACAATACATCAGAGGTTAATATCTACAACATATGAAGTGTACCTATAAGTCAATAAGAAAAATCAACTAGATGGATTTACCAATCAGATTAGCAAAAATTAAGAAAATTAATAATATCCAGTATCAATTATAAGGTGGGGAAACTCTGATACATGATTTACAGCAGCATAAATTGTCAAGAGCTTTTTTGAAAGGCAACTTAGCAAAACTATCACCACCTTAAATGCGCAATTCTAAATCTAAAAATCTATGCTACTCAAATAATAGCACAAATTAGAAATTACATATGTAGAAGGTGTTCATGGAAGATTTATTTAAAATAGTAAAAAAGTGATAAAATTACAACTATTCATTCATACAGAAATTGTAATACATCCATATTCTAGAACACTATGCCACTCTACAAAAAAATGAGGTTCTGACATGAAACAATACCATAGTGTACTATTAAGTAAACAATAAAGCTGTCTATAACCACATTTTGTTTAACAAAACTCTGTATGTGCATGTGTGTGTCCATGTATATATAACATACGTATGAAGTAAACTGATATTTTAAGATAAAAAATAAAAAGGTGAATCAAGCAGTCAAGAATATAAATCATTTAGAAATTACAAAGAATGAACAAAATACCAACTTGCCTGGGTTTTTTACCCAAAAGACACCAACCAGAGAATCCCTTTTATCTTCTTATTTAATAGCAAGTATTCACTATTTAATCAATTCAGCTAATGAGTTCTATAATAATAAAGTATGTTTGCATTTTTAAACAAGAACATCAGAAAACATATCATCCCATTGCTAAATATCTGTCAGTTCTCAACATGAGACAAGAACCCAATTGTTGCTGTCAGGTCCCCAGTTTTAGATATTATTAGAAATAACACCTGTATTGAATCCTACATCTAAGCCACTAAAAGTAGCCTTTAGTAACAGTGAGGGTGATACTACTTCCTACAAACAAGAACAGCCCTTAAGGAGTTAAATTATTTCATCAAAAGTAACATTTCATTAGCATAATTCATTCAGGTTTTTTTTTTTAAATGAAATAGGTAAGTAATCCATCAAAAAAATTGTGGGGAGAAAAAGTAAGTAATGATATAAAATACTTAGACGTGTACCTGGCACATGGTTAGTACTCAATAACATTAGCTATCATTAATAGAAGGGAAGACATGTCAAAAGGAGTCAATCCATTATTTAATTCTGATTTTTTTGAAATAGAATGTCTTCAAAATCAGTCACCATCAAGATGTACAAAACTGTATGAATACAAGAAACTACATGAAAAATATAATAATTATATAGTTGTTATGTTTTAAAATATTTGTAATGAACACTGTGCATACTTTGATCAATCATCTTTCTAAAAACAGTCATATTCACTTCAGAAAATCTGTCCCCCACTAGATGGAGTCTCAGTAGGGCACAGCCCTGGCTCTCCACACTGCCCACTTCCTGGCTCCCTACCACAGCTCAGCACAGCAGTGTGGCTGAACATCTAAACCCTAAAGCCAGATCACTGGGTTCACATCCAGGTACCCCTCCAAGTGATGGTAAGCTACACCCCTATGTGTTTCGTTCAGTTAATCCACTCTATAATAGTACTTGCCTCATTGGATTTTTGTGAGGATTTGAATGAGCTGATTTAATGAAGCACTCAGAACAATGCTCAGCACATACAAAATACTCAGGAAAGGTAGTAAATGACAGCTATCATTTTCATTTCAAAAAGGAGAACCTCAAACCTTCCCTCTGTCTTCCTTGGGTACAACTGGAGGCAAAACCATGACACACCCTTCCAACAGACAAGCTTTCCCAAGATAGAATCTGATGGAGAGCAGCAAGGAAGGGAGGAGCAGGTAGTACCTCCCTGTGCTGGCAGGAGCAGCACCCTGGTCAGTTATGCTAAGATCACTGTGCATTTTGCTTCCTGTCTGCTGACCCATCAGGGTACTGCTTGTTATTTCCTAACTCTAATTCTGGCATCCCAGCTTCTCATTAGTTCTGCAAACTGTCCTCCCATCTGCAACCTCCCAAAATCACCTTTCAACCAAGAATTCTAACCAACACATTAAAATTGTGACTACTTGGAAAATACACAATCGGAATAAAATGTACCAACATTGTAAAAATAATTATTTGACTGACAGAACTATGAGTAATTTTTAACTTTACTTTTATTATCCTTTATCTTCCCTTTTGTCTTTAATGAGCATTTACTACCTTAAATTGAAAATCACATTGCAAATCCCAGGAAGATAATTTGCCACACTTTAACATATCTTGTCTCCCTGATTTGTTATTCAGAATTTTGAGAGTTAGTTGGAATCAGAAATAAAGCTCACCTTTTATAGTAATTTATGCCCTTGTTATTCAAATATCCTTTGCATTGGCAGAAATATAAACTAATTTAAGACTAGGTTTCAGAGAAGTAGGCAATGGTGGCAGGACTTCATTTTAACAATCTCCTTCATAACTCAAGATCAAAGGATAAAAATAAGGTCATGTCTCATTTGACAAAAAGGTTGCACACAACATGAAATGAGAATTTTTTTCTGCTGCCTTAAATTAAGCCTAAATAGGAAAATGATCAGATCATCTCAAGACATTAAGCCACAGCTCAGATATAAATTAGTCACCTAAAGAAAAGCCACATGTACTTCTAGTGCCAAATACATTATCAGTGTAGCTTATGGATGGTACAATTGCAGAGTTGTTACATGCACAAGCTTTGGAATTCAAAACATAGCTCAGCCTCTCACTACTACCTGTGACTTAGGTAGATCATCTAACCTCTCACTGCCTCAGTTTCGTCACCTGTACAAGAGGGATTCAATGTGATAATCCATACTAAGCAAGGTGACTGAAACATTGTAAGCACTCATAAATGATAACTATTTATTAGTCAGTAATCCCAATTAGGCATTTATAAAGTCCAGATTCTTAAGGCTGACTCTGTGAATAACAAGCAATTTGAATATGTTTATTAAGTGCAAGAATGCAGAAACCAGGAGATAAATGAAACAAAAACAGATTAATCCACTCTCATAGAAACTAGTGGACAGCACTGATATTGCGGGCCTCTAGTATAACCAATGAAATAATGTGAAGTTCAGTGGTAAGGCCAAAATTATTGTGAGTTAGGTGGCTTTCCTCATTTACTAAAGAAAATTGGCTGTTTCATCTTGCTGCTTCCAATGATTCCCTCACATGTTAAGGGAGATGGAAGAGCAAGTAGAAAAGGGTATATTTTTTGGCATACCTAATTATTAGAAACATTTTTCTAATATTTTTGTTAACTTATTTATTTTAATGGTATTTGTTCATTTGCAAGACAATATAATGCAGCAATTTAAGAGGACTCTGTCTCTACAGTTTACTGTGATAACAGACAAGTTAATAATTATCTCTAAGCCTCAGTTTCCCCCCCCATCAAAAAGGGATAATAAAAGTTATAAACTTCAATGATTATTTTCACAATTAAATGAAGTAACAGTTATAAGTGCTTACTTTGCACAGTTCTTAGTAAAGAGTAACTACTCCATACATGTCATTATTATGACTTATATTTCCTATAATACAATTATACATTAAAATATTAGCAAATTTTCAGGATGGGTTTTAACTTAAATAAGTATGACTCTCACGGACAGAAAGTATTTTAACAAGAATCTACCCAAACAATGTGCTCAAATATCATCTATGATATTCATCTCAAAATGGTTATCTAGTTTGAATATATCTAGTAACCAACAATCACAACTTCCTGAGACAGATCATTTCATTTTTAATTTTAAATAATTTTTCTTATATTAAAGCCTAAAGAAAAGAGGTTTTTTTAACAATAATTTTTAATTATTCCAATAAATATTTACTATGGTATTGAGAATTTGTTAATGAACAAGGCCAAACAACACTGTAACTTAAAGATTCTCAGTAATAAACACATTATTAAGTGAAAATTAAGTTTAGCTGTTTCAAAACGAATAATAACACTATTATAAAAGTCTTGTTACAAGAAAAGGAATGCAGCCAAATAATTGATAACAAAACTTCTTCATGAATAATATAACTAGGAGCCAAAATTGTTTCACCAAGAGAAAAGATCAGTAGCAAATTGAATTAATTCATAATGAAGCCCTAGCATCCAACACAATGGCTTGAATAACAACCTCTCTATCTTATTACCCTACAGAACTGAGCTTAATATAAAATAAAAGGAAAAAATGGCCATAAGTGGGGTGCTCTACAGCACAGTGGTAGCCACAAGAGTTAAGGAGTTAAAACAGGCCATTGGATAAAGAGTAGTACCTGCTTAATGCTAGGCTTTCTCATTATCTCAACTTAGTTGAGACTGAAAGCAAATAGGCACAAATTAGAGAAAGACATGGAGAGAGAGGGTTCAAAGACGTAGGAGGCTCAAGGAACATGAGCCTTCCTATTGTACCAAGGATGGTCACAAAAGCATACTGCTGTAAGGTGGGGACCCACTGGGGAATATGGACTGCTTTAAGGATCTGAAAATGCAAATAGCAAGCGCACAAAAATGTGGCTGGCTCACAAATTTTATAAGGGTTTCGTAGATTCTACAAAGTCCATTCATGGACTTCAAGCTAAGTATTTTTGAATAATAGGAAATATAAGTGTGAAACAGTGAAGGCTTATGGCTAGTTGCAAAACACTTGACAACTTGTCCAGTTATATATATATATATATATATATACACACACACACACACACACACACACATAAATATATACTTTTTCTGATTTAAAATAATAGGTTGCAATTAAACAAAATTTCAGAAAACACAAAAAAGGATGAGGACAAAAATTAAAATCATTAATAGTCTGGCTGGCCAGTTTTGTATGTATCCTTTGCAGTCTTTTTCATTTAACTGAATATAACTTTGTCTTCCCATGTCAATAAAGTAAACCCACATCCCTTTAAATGAAGTGGTATTTCATAGCATAGCTGTATCATAATTTATTATCTAATTTCTTACTCATTTCCAGATTTTCATTCTTAATAAAAGTGTTTTAATACATGTATCTGTACATTTGTTATTTTCTTAGAACAAATTATTAGAAATAAAATTGCTAGTTCAAATGGCAAATACATTTCAGTGGGATTTATATTACATTTACCTTCTCATTTATTCATTCAACAAATACTTTCTGAATGTTATTTTATTCTAGGCTCTACTCTTGGTGCTAGGAATATAGAAGTAAACCAAAGAGATAAAAACAGCAGCCTCAAATAAAGTAAATATGTAAAATATATAGCTTATGTGGCGATAAAAAAAATCTATGGAAAAAGTTAAAGTAGGAAAGGAGAATAGAGACTATGAGGGGGTGATATTTAACATAGAATGACCAATGAAAGCTTCATTGAGAAAGTGATGTCTAGTGAAACCCTGAATGAGAACAATCATCCTGAGGCAGTGGCCTAGCTCATAAGTTCAATGAATACCAAAGAAGCCTGAATGGCAAGAGTAGAATGAGTAGGGACAGAATAATAGGGAATTAGGCCAGAAAGGTAATTGAAGGCAGAGAGGAAGATCCTTTAGGGCCTAAGAAGCTAATAGGATAACTTCAGCAGCAGGAAGAAAGCCACCAGATGGTTCTTTGAATTGAGTTTTAGTATAAGCAACTTGACTGGAGTGTCAGAAACTCACTGTATGGAGAATGAGGAGATGCAAGGGCCAAAGCAAGGAGATGAGTTTGAAGGCTACTACTAGGGGTGCCTTGGACCAGGGAGGGTGGTGACTAGGGCCAAACTCCAGAGATATTTTAAACGGAGAGCAACAGATATTTCTCAGATTAATGTGCAAGTGAGAGATACAGAAATCAAGAAACACTTCCAGGATTTTAGCCTGAGCAACTGGAAGAAAGTAGTTACCATTTAATGAGATGGTGAAAACTCAAGTTTGAGAAAGAGTAAGCTTGAGGAAGAAGGTGATACATTTGACTTCTAACATGCATAGTGTGATATTCCAATTAAATATCCAAAGATATTTAGATATCTAATGAAGGTGCAGTTGGGCCATTGGATACATGAGTCTGGAGTCCACAGGCAAAGATCAAGATGAGAAAAAAAAATAGGAAGTCACTGTTTCAGAGACGAGATTTAAAGCTATTAGGATGAGATCATCTAGGAAGTGAGTAGACAATGCATAATGAAGAGGTCTGAACATCGAGCCTTGGAACAGTCCTACATTGAAATGTCAAGGATGTGAGGAGGAATATATTAATGGCCTAAAGAGTAAATCCAGAAGGCAAGCTCTGAGGGCCAAATAAAGAAACGGTTTGGAAGGAGCAAATAATCAACCTGACAAAATGATGTTCAAAGTCCAATAGAATGAGGATTCAGAATTGCAAAATGAATTTGGCAACATGGACATCAGCAGTGATGCTGATTTAAAAAATTTTTAGTGAGGTAGAGAAAGTAAAGCCTGACTGGAGTTAGGTTCAATAATGAGTAATATAATGGGAACTGGAGATAGCTAAAAGGAACAAAAAGGCAGTAGATTACTAGTTTTTATGTTATATGCAAATGGAGAAAATTATGCTGCCAAATTAATCACTAAAATCTTTGTACACCAAGAGTATAACAGATGACTCATCCACACATTTCATTAGCAAGAGATAGCACTGCTTTTCCATGTGTATACATACATACACACACACATATATACATATATGTTCCTATGTCCAACAATCTCACTAAACCCTCATATTAATTATAATATAACCTTTCAGTCAGTTCTGGTAGGTTTATTAGTAGACAATTTTAACAATAGCAAATATTTGGCTTATAAAATTTATATTCATATAACTATTTTAAAACTCTAGTCTTGTTTTATACATATGCTATTATATAGCATAAGTATCTGTTTTTCGAAGGTCTAAAAAACTCAACATTAAAAAATATAAAGTTAAGGTCTAATGACTTAAGGATGAAAAAATGAAAAGATCCAATTCTTTGACAAATTTTTATTCCAGGCTTCCTAGTAATCATATTTTCTGTGCTGTTTTTGTGTTGGGATTACAATTTGTGATTTCATATAAAATCATTCATTACATCTACACTTTCAAATCTATTAGTATGAGGTATAAGAATTTGAAATAAATATCACTATTTCTATTGGTGGACAACATGACTATGTGCACAGAAGCAGCAAAATAATCTACAAATAAACCATAGAATTAACAAATGTACTTAACAGGCTCACTGGATAAAATATCAATGTGCAAAATCCAACTGTATTGCTAACAAAAAATAAAATTTAAAATGATGCCAATTAAAATAACATCAAAATATCAAATATCCATGAATTAATTTAACAGAAAATATGCAAAACCTCCACAAAATGCCTATGGAACAATACTGAGAGAAATCAGTGTCCTCTAATATAAGTATGTAAGTCATTCTTCAAATTTATATATAGATTTAATGAAATTCCAAACACAATGTAAGCTGATTCTAAAATTATAAGGAAATGTGAAGTAAAATACAAGTACATATATCTAAGATAATCTTGAAAACAAACAAAACTTGGAGAAATTATGCTACCACATCTAAAATTATTAAAAAGGTATAGCAATTAAATTGTGGAATATTGGCATATGAATAAAAAAGTAGACTAAAAACAACCCCATCAAAAGTGGGCAAAGGATATGAACAGACACTTATCAAAAGGACACATGTATTCAGCCAACAAATAAATGAAAAAAATGCTCTTCATCACTGGTCTTTAGAGAAATGCAAATCAAAACCACAATGTGGTACCATCTCACACCAGTTAGAATGGCAATCATTAAAAAAATCAGGACACAACAAATGCTGGAGAGGATGTGAAGAAATAGGAACACTTTTACACTGTTGGTGGGAGTGTAAATTAGTTCAACCATTGTGGAAGACAGTGTGGCAATTCCTCAAGGATCTAGAACCAGAAATACCATTTGACCCAGCAATCCAATTACTGAGTATATACTAAAAGGATTATAAATCATTCTACTATAAAGACACACACACACGTATGTTTATTGCAGCACTATTCACAATTTGCAAAGATTTGGAACCAACCCAAATTCCCATCAATGAAAGACTGGATAAACAAAATGTGGCATGTATACACCATGGACTACTATGCAGCCATTAAAAAGGATAAGTTAATGTCCTTTGCAGGCATATGAATGAAGCTAGAAACCATCATTCTCAGCAAACTCACACAAGAACAGAAAACCAAACACCACACGTTCTCACTCATAAGTGGGAGTTGAACAATGAGAACACATGAACACAGGGAGGGGAACATCACACACTGCAGCCTGTTAGGGGGTGCTGGGTTAGAGGAGGGATAACATTAGGAGAAACACCTAATGCAGATGACGGGGTGATGGATGCAGCAAACCACCATGGCACGTGTATAACTATGTAACAAACCTGCATGTTCTGCACATGTACCCCAGAGCTCAAAGTATAATTAAAAACAAAACCAAACAAAAAAAGTTGTAAACAGACCACTGTGCCACATAAAGATTAATGTGTAAAGACTGAGACTTCAAAAAAAAAAAAAAAGTAGCCTAATGGAGCTATATAGATAGTTTAGAAACAGGTTCACACAAATAGTGTCAACTGATTATAGCAACGGTGTTGCAATGTATAAAGAAAAAACAGCTCTTTAAAAAAATATGGAGGGATATTCACATAGCTTTGCAATGATTTCCACTTCTTATTTATCACCTAGGAGTATGACCTTTGTGCAATACAGTAAGATCCCACTTCCTGAAAACTCAATGCATCAGTTCGGAGATCAGGTAGGTATATTCCACCCCAATCTTGATGGCAGCTGCAAAGTGGTCTGCCTCTAGACCCTGCTACAACTCAAGAGATGTTAATGATATTTGAAAAAAAAATAAAGAAGTATAACCCTTCACTAATTCTCCAAGTTGGTATTTACTGAAGTATGGTAGGTTGAGAAAGAGTCACCTGTACTCTTTACGTCTTTCCAAAACTTTTCCAACTTACTATCCCTTTATAATTTTTTTACAGTGATCAAGAGCCATTTATTATGGGGGCAAACATACCTTAAAAAGAGTAGCTATTATTAAAAATTTCCTTTGTGTCAAACACAGTTTTAAGCACTTTATAGTTATGCAGAATTCAATCCATACCAAAAAATCCTTTTATTTTCCTTTGAGACAGAGTTTCGCTCTTGTTGCACAGGTTGGAATGCAATGGCATGATTTCAGCTCACTGCAGCCTCTGCCTCCTGAGTTCAAGCAATTCTCCTGCCTCAGCCTCCCAAGTAACTGGGATTACAGGCACGGGCCACCATGTCCAGCTAATTTTTTAAATATTTTTAGTAGAGACAGGGTTTTACCCTGTTGGCCAGACTGGTCTTAAACTCCCATCCTTAAGCAATCTGCCTACCTTGGCCTCCCAAAGTTCTGGAATTACAGGTATGAGCCACCGCACCCAGCCAAATTTACTAAGATTATACATGCACACCGTTCTACAAGGCCTGTTACAAAAACCCAGTAAACTCCTCTCCTCCAGCCCATTTCCTGCTCCCCAGAGTTAACCACTGAACTGACTTTGCTGGTAGTTAGCTGACTTTGCTAGTTTACACACCTAGTGTTTAAATGACACATTTATATTTCTACGGTCATTTTTTCAGTTTTATGCATTATCTATTGATATTTTATTACAGAATAAGAGAATTTAGCTTATTCCTCCATCTATCCCTGCCACAAGTGTACCATTTTCATTTCCTCTTTCTCCCCAAATAATTATAACTTTAGTTAGATCAATATGTCATGGGGCTGGACACGGTAATGTCCAAAATTGTCATAATTTTTCCATATAATTAAGATCAGTATATTAGCGAGAAAAATTAAGAGTTTGATCATTTACATATAAGTACTAGTGGTCCTATTTTGAAGGACTTTCAGGTGTGGTGGGGAACAGTGTATTTAATATAGCTAAGTTATGAAACACATTTTATTTCATGGAATTTATTAACTGAGGTGTCACCTTACTTTAATTTAAAGATGAAAGTCCTACACAATAGTTATATGTAAAAGCTCAAATAAAATATGACTTTCTTTCTGCATTAAGTTTAAATGTCATTCTACTTATCAACAGAGAGGAGGTAGAGTAAAATGATCCCTGGATCTATGAAAGCATCTGTCATAGGTATTAGTGGTCAAGTAGAGTTCAAAAAAATTGAAATTGAATTTATTTATATTAATCCCCAAATCATCAGAATACATTCACTCTGATATAAAAAGATCTAGAAATAAACAGACATATTAATTCCACAAAGTAATAACAGGCTTATTGAGGAATCATTAATTACTTAGTCATTTGGTATACAAGACACTACTGTATACTTAATTTTACTTTGCTTACTCAAGTCAATCTCTTAATTTTGTGAAAAAATAAAATTTGACTTTTCTGGATGTTGTTTTACCTGTCAGAGAGGTTTAAGTCTTGGTGATATCATAAAATCCAATCTGTACATAAATTAAATACTATTGTGAATTGAGATGGAAGAAAGAGAGAAAGATACAGAGAGAGAGAGAGAGATAAGATAGAGAGAGAGAGACAGAGGGAGTTCCCAAGAGAATATCTTTTCTTCGATTTCCAGATACCTAAGTGATTTTCCAAGCTTATTAAGGGATGCCTGCAATTGCATACTTTCAAAGAACAAAGAATTTTTAGGAAGAAAATGATATTCCCAAAATGGTAGCTGTTCATCTTCATCTTCACCTAAAAATGATTCATGATACTTTTAGGGTTATGTTCATCTGGAGTGAGTAAGTGACTCTCAAAGCCCCTCAGTGCCCTATGAGTTCATGCAGTATTTCATCTGGCTTCCAGCCTTTCTCTTAAGTCAACAATTTGCTGTCCTAAGATGCTAAAAATCAATAGAAATGCTTTAGGTCAATAAAGCCTGGCCTGTGTAGGAATTTTCAGCAGCTTTATAGGTAACATATTCTGAAACTATAGGCAGCAATGAAGGAAAAGCATTGATGCATGAAAGACAGCCAGAAGGTCTAGGCAGACTGTATTTGAAAGAGAGGAAATAGTTACAGGGCAGAGAGAGTAAGCTGTCAACACTGCAGCATCTGTTTTCTGACATGTTTCATGGGTCATGATGTCTCCCCTATTGGTCAGTATAAGTAAGAGCCAAGGAAGAAGGCAACAGGATTCATAGGCTACCCACTGAGGCGACATTCTGATTGTAGTGAGCATATTACTTCAAGAGTTCCCAACTGGAATGGGTACAGAACATCCCTAACTAGAGGAAATAGAACCAACCTCATCCTAAATTCTAAATATTATACAAATGCCAAAATGCTAGAAATCTTACTTTTAAGTTTTGTCATTAACTTTTTGTGGAGAGATAGTTTGAAAAATTAAAAGACAAAATAGTTCCCAATCATGCAGACCATGATTTATTTACATTGCCTCAACTTTTCAGTAGGTCATGGTGATGCTGCTGAAATAAAGAAGTATTGTGAGGAAAACTTTGGGCTAAAATCATTTACTATGAATAAAAAAGCCCAACAGAGGAAAATATGTTATCATTATTATTATCTTCAGAAGCACTATAAAACAATAGTGTTTATCCTGTCATTAAAGTTCTTGAGCTTTGAAGGAAGTAGAAAGCTTACAGCGCTTCTCTAAAATAAGCAGTTGAGAAGTTGTCAAGAAAATACTTAGGACAATGGGCTGTGGCACCAAGCAACCTGGTTCCAATGTTGATTCTGCCACTTATTGTTAACATCGGACATGAGACTACATCTCTCAGGGTCCCATTTCCTTGTCTATAAGATAGGAATAATAATGGTACCTACCTCCAAGATTGCAATGTGGATTTAATGAGATTAATCCATGTAAGGAATTTAGGGAACTGCCTGACAAAGGGTAGCCACTGAAAGTATTAACCCTTGCAATGAAGGGAAAACACTTGAAAGCACCTAAGAAGTCAGCTATAACAAGACTTGATATCAGCAGATGCTCTGTACTTCTCATTCAGTCATTTATTTAGCAAATATTTAGTGGGCCTCTATATGAGATATACTGGACCAGGCACAGAAGATACAGAATAAAAAGGAGACAAGGTCCAGGCACTCAAAGAACTTCTCATTTCATCACTTTTGTCATTTTCTTGAATCAGCATTCCTCAGGATAGTATAAAGCCTTCCCTTTTCATATCTAGAGTTCCTGTACTTCTGCCAAATCTTTATTTTACATCACAAGGCTTATCTGTACTATTTTCATATTTATCAGTTCATATTGTTCTACATTATTGAATCCACTTAGAAATGGAGAGTTTAAAAACAAGCACAATTTTTCTTAATGTGATTAAGTAAAACTCCTGCAATAGATCTTGAATTCTGATAAATCAGAGGCTGAAAAGATTCTGTCATGTATTTATTCCAGTTACTGGCTAGTGGAAAACAATGAGGTTTATTTTTAAATGAATAAAACATACTTTTTAACCAACTATCAATATTGAAAAAATGAGGCTCCACTTCACTCATTGTTTACCAATAACTAAATGGAATTTAAAAAATTTAAAAGGTATAAACAGAACAGTCATATGTAAGTGCACTTAAATGTAAGTGCCTTTTAACAAAATATACCTCTAATATATCATATATATACTCTTACCATGTTTTCATAAAGGTATGTGATATTTCAGTTCAATATGTGCAATGCTGTATATAAAGCTATCCAGAGAAAGGTAGAAAAGCTAGGCAAATCATCTTTATAAAAATAAAATGTTATTTCTCTACATTTCATTCAGCATACCTAATTACATTTTTAATAAGAAAAAATGTAGTAGTTAATTTAAATATGCCTTACATGGTGAATGCTGATATGCATTTGAAATAATATATTAAAAAGTTGCATTACCATTTTTTAGGAATACAGTTTTAAATAAATACATATTCTCAAGTTGTTGATACTACCAGAATATGAATAAGAGTAAGAATGAGTGTCAATTTTCAATTTTATTATTTTATCCATGTCAATAAGAAGCAATAGTATCTAACACAGGTGGGCATGGTCAATGGATGTAAAGGCACGTGGGTGAAGGTCTGATGATGATCAGGATATTGGAATAAAATTATAATTTCTCTCCCATAAAACACTAATCAGAATCCAAAGGAAAAAAAAAAATGAAGAACTTGTCAGTTCAACTTGACCCAGTGAGCAAGGTTAACATCACCAGTGGTAGGACAGATTGATCTATGGTGCCTCCAGATGTGGTATACTAATAAGAACCATCATCGTTTCTATGGGTTTCCTGACAAGATGCATGGCCTAGGTAACAAGTAAACATCAAACAGACCCAGGTTACGCTTCCAAGAACATAAAAATTATCAGAGACAGGAAAAGACTGGAACTGCTCCAGATCGAAGGAGATGCTGGTAAATGACAATCAAATGCAACATGTGTTCTTTGCTAGAATCCTGGGCCAATAAAGAGTTTAGATAGCTGGTGATACTTGAATGGGGGCTGTAGATTAGATGACACTGTAATGTCAATGTTGATTCTTAATTGGAAGGTTATATGTTGGCTATATAAGAGTGTCAATGTTTTCATAAAATATACACTAGAGTATTTAAAGGTGATGGAGCAGCTTGTCAGTAAAAGCTCAGAGGAATAAGAGATGGAGGGTAATGAAGTAAATGAGCTAGACACCATCTCATACCAGTTAGAATGGCAATCATTAAAAAGTCAGGAAACAACAGATGCCGGAAAGGATGCGAAGAAATAGGAACACTTTTACACTGTTGGTGGGAGTGTAAATTAGTTCAACCATTGTGGAAGACAGTGTGGAAATTCCTCAAGGATCTAGAACCAGAAAAAACATTTGACCCAGCAATCCCATTATTGGGTATATATTAAAAGGATTATAAATCATTCTACTATAAAGACACATGCACATGTATGTTTATTGCAGCACTATTCACAATAGCAAAGACTTGGAACCAACCCAAATTCCCATCAATGACAGACTGAATAAATAAAATGTGGCACATATATGCCATGGAATACTATGCAGCCATAAAAAAGGATGCATTCATGTCCTTTGCAGGGACATGGCTGGAGCTGGAAACCATCATTCTTGGCAAACTAACACAAGAACAGAAAGCCAAATACCACATGTTCTCACTAGTAAGTGGGAGTTGAACAATGAGAACACAGTACACAGTGAGGGGAACATCACACACTGGGGCCTGTTGGGTGGTGGGGTGATTGGGGAGGGATAATATTAGGGGAAATACCTAATATAGATGATGGGTTGATGGGTGCAGGAACCACCATGGCATGTGTATACTTATGTAACAAATCTGCATGTTCTGCACCTGTGCCAGAACTTGAAGTATAATAATAAAATGAAATTTAGAGAGTTAGGGAATCTGTTACAGTGAAGTTCTTTGTAACATACTTGTAACTCTTCTGTAGGCTTGCAACTATTTCAATTTTTTAATATTAAAAGCCAATATTAAATAAGGAAAACTGATGCTTATATGCTGCATATATCTGACTGAGCATGAGTTGATATCCTTATTATATAAAGCATTCTAACAAATAAGCAAGAAAAATGGCAAGACTCTCCTTTAAATGAAAATGATATTTAGTAACTATTCATTAACTCTGACACAAATAACTTACTAACAAATACATTTCCAAAATGTTCAAGTTCACTAAAACTCAAAAATTATGAAATTTTAGAAATTATAGCCAGTTTTCAGATGTTACATTAGCAAAAAATTGTTTTAAATATAATGCTCAATGCTTGAAAATGTGTGTAGTTTAAGTGTGTAGTTTAAAGTTTAAGTGTGTTAGTATATAGTTTAATGTTTAATTCATTAGCTAAAGCACTTTTTTTTCTTTTAATTCACTCAAAACACATAATATCTTACTTTACTTTTGGTGCTGTTCAGACTATTTTTACTGGCTGAATTAAATGGGTTTAAGCTGAAATATTCAGTAACTCATGTATTCTGTTATCCATTCAGTATCCTCAAGAATGTGTCATCCCACAATCAAGTGTAATCTTTACAATACCTAGAGTTCTAAATAACCAAAGGTTAAAGTACAAAGGAAAGACGACAGCATGTCAACCACCTTTCAGAATGCTTAGTGAATTAAATTACTAAAAAGAAAGGCAAAATATGACTTGTATTCAGCTGTTATGAAACACATCAAATTTCAACCACAAAAATATGAGTTCTCTCCAGAATCAGAGGAAATGGAGTGTACCCAACAGCAAGAGAAATAAGATGTTTTAGGTAATGGAGATAACATAAACTCCACTGTCAATTAAGACACCAAAATAAGATTTCACATTACATGGACTTTTTAAAAAGGTAGACACTTAATCGTTAACTAAACAGTGAAATAAGTTAAAAGTAGAATTCTCTTTCCTGAATAATAAACTGTACGAAAAATTATAATTTTTAAATGAGCCCTTTGTAAAATTATTTTAGGCAACTGATCAAGGGCTTAAAGAGTATTTGTGAAGTTTCACATTGACATGAAAAGACTGAAAGGAGATGTGTTGTAATGCCAAAGAATTAAAATATATTATAACAATCCTTCGACATTCGCGGTGGAAAAGAATATTAAAATGTCAGTGCATAAGAACGTATGCTAGATTACGAAAAGAGAATTAAATGAACTTTCATGGTACATCAAAAATTTTGTTATGATACTTTGAGTTGCATCCTAAGAATCCAACTCTGTCACTAGGGAAAAGAGAAAGCAATTTAAATCCTGTAGAAAATGCTACTTTTGATACAAACCAAAATCCATTTTTCTAGTAATACAGCAACCTAAAAGTCTTTTACAACTAGAAAATATTATAGAAAAGTAAATAAGCCATCTTAGTAGCAATACAATATATAAGGTTCTTAGGAATTAATATAACAAAACATGTATATGTACTTTATGTAATTTCAAAGCTGATAATAGAAGAAATTAAAAATGTAGAGATAACATATTCCTGGATTAGAAGACAGACTAATATAAAAATATTAATACACTGACTCATAAATGAGAGATAACATATTCCTGGATTAGAAGACTGACTAATATAAAAATATTAATACCCTGACCCATAAATGTGATCTAATTTCAATACATACCAATGAAATTTTTTTCATAAAACTGAAACTGACTCTAGTTATTCCCAAGAATGAAGTTTCAAACACAGCAAAAATTTATTAACAGGAAGAACAAAGAGACTTGAGCTATTAAATATCAAATCTTATACAACTATATTAATCAGAGTATTGTGGTATCTCTGCAGAAATCAACAAAAAGGTTAGTAGAACAGAAAACAGGGCCCAGAAACCAACTTCAGCATTGATGGAGATTTAAGATGGCATTATAAATCTGTGAGAAAACAGTGGGCTGTTGAAAAAAATCACACTGGGGCCACCAGCTTCATCTGTTGAATATTTCACTGGATATCAACATCTAAGTAGATACTTTAGATACCTATGTCTAACTCCAAAATGTCAATTTTTTTTCTTAGGCAGGACTAAAGGGGATTAAAATAGAATATCCATTTAATATACTAAGGCAGATTAAGATGAAAATTTAAACAGAGATGTACTATTATACCCTTTCCAGATCCACAATTAAAATATCAGTAGGAAACTAATCAACAGAATTTTCATTTATGCCTATAGGTAGTATTAACTGCATTGCCAAATACTGTGCTGAGACAATCATTTTCTCACTAGAGTGACACAAACTCTCCAACACCCAAAGCAGATTGTTCAATAGCATCAAGAATAGACTTTTTACTTGCATCTAATAATTGTCCAAAATTGTACTAAATTTTGTTTTATTTTATATAATGGGCCACAAATTTCTCATACAAGATTCTATTTTGCTCAAATTTTCAGTTTAGCCTTTTCTTTTTTTATACAGGGGAAAAACATTCTTTCTTCACTAGGTCATTAACATAATCCCACCCTTTAAAGACAGCCATTATTGACTGAACTGCACATCATTTAAGAAAATTTAGTACCTAAAAAGAAACCATAAAAATTTAAAGGCAAATTAAAAATACAGATGATAATGAATTAATATCCTTATTAAATGGAGCTCATTTAAATCAATAAGAAAACATGGAAAATTGACAATGTATATACATAGGCAATTTATAAAAGAAGAAATATGAATGGCCAATAAGCATATGAAAATGTACTCAACCTCACCAACAAAGCATTAATTCTAACCTAGTGAATGGGCAAATTTTTTAATCATTGTGGAAGAAGGTAGGTAAGTAGGCCTCTGCTGATGAGACTGCAACATATTAAAACTTGTTATGAAATACGTATTTCATATATATTCATAGTATGCAGAAAATTACACACATGCATACATATTTCATAAATCACCTATATTTGGTGTGTGTGTATAATTTTATACACATTAATATCTATAATACTTAAATCTATATCTATATATCTACCAAATATCATAAAATTTAGAAGCATATACACAGTGCATATAGAAATAGCCATACTGGTTGATTATAATCAAGGTACATTCTAATTTGTCACCTTCCTGCTTTGATTGTTTAGTGCCCATGGCATACTGATTACATTTTGAATATTACCCATCAATACAACAGTATACATTTGAGTAGTAATTTTTTGAATTTGCATTTTTTAAATGTATACATTAAATAACTACGACATGAAAAAGTCCTATATGTAAGTTTATTACTGGTACAAAAGTAAACAGATTAATGAAACAGAAGAGACAGCCCAGAAATGATTTTAATATAAAATATAAGATTATATATCAAATGAGGGAGGTGTTGGAATAATTATCTATTTGCAAAAATGTTTAGAGCCTCAGTTCTTAAGTACACTGAAATGAATTTTAGATGGGTTCAAGAGTAAGACAGGGAAACCATTAAAAATGTATTTTTAAAAAGCAAGGCTTTTAAAAATCTCAGGATAGAAAAAGCCATTTCAAACAAACAAACAAATCTATAAGGAATAAATTAATTGAAATAACAACCAAATAAACACACACATAAAGAAGCAACATTTGGAATGCAAAAATCTTCTTAAAGAAAAAAAAATCAAATGTTCAGCAAAGCCAGAACCTCTAATGACATTGCATTTAATTATGAGGCATCATTTACCAAAAAAAAATAATAAAAAATATTTTTGTCTAAAACATTATATTTAATAGGAATTTATATAGTTGGTGGATTGGCTCTTTACACACACACACACACACACACACACACACACACATACACATACACATACAGAATTCTGGACCAATGGCTCAAAAAACATCTCTGCCCATTAAAAACATATCTATAAAATATGATGTTAAATAGTAAATCATTGGGATATGATAAGCTTATATCTTAAAGAAGATCAGGAAGAGCTATAGACTTCTAAAATTTAGACATCAACATTTTCAAAAATGGCCAAAGGGGGAATAATAAAGTCACAAGCACTTAGCAAAGCCAAAACAAAAAGAAACTAAAATTATAATCTCAAAGTTTTTATTCCTTAGTGAAGAAAAAGTAGCTGGAAAATTTTTTAATCATTAGAAATTTTTCTTAATGCTGGAAAGAAAAAAATAACCTTAAAAAAGTAACAGACTGATCATTAAAAGTTACATGAGCCAATTATTTCTAATGAACAATTCATCTCTCCTACCCTGTAAAAGGAAATGATAAGGCAACACGGAAACAGGAAGTATGAAAAAACCACAAGAAGGAACACCAAGGTTGTTCCCAAAACACAGTGTGTTTGCTCCTTAATGACAGTTGCTTACACAGCAACCAAAATATCAGTACTCTGTCCATAGGGATTGAAGAGAGTAGATGTGAAAGAGCTGCGAGATGGATGACCCAGAAGGGTGTTGCAATGATTGCCTTATACATTTAGGGCCTGATAGCTGGATATGCTCAGAATAGGATGGTTGCTTGGAAATATCCCTGGTCCTCTGCATCCCCAATCTAGGAGGAAAATACCCAAAATGTGCAATGAAAGTGGACATGGGTTGGTTAGTCTATGGGCTGATGCAGCAGCAGTCAACTGATTCATTCTTTGGCCCTGCAGAAACAGTGGACTGCTGACAGGAAGGGGGAAAAAATGCTTTGCTTCTTGGCTTGAAATGGGGGATTTGTGCTCTATGAGATAATCTCTGTATGTTAAAATGTGTCTTTCTGTCCATCACCTCACCTATATAAGAACTATGACGAGAAATTCCATTTTCTTACTTTACTTTATTTGCTGAGCACTTGACCATGCATACTTGGTAGTGATATACGTATGCTTTGCCACATTAGAATATATATTACAACTTTCCTATAAAATACATATCAGAGATGCAATTTTGTTAGAGATAAATAGAGATAAAGAGAAAATAAAATCTAAGTCGTTTTTAAATTACATAGAAATTGGAGTTTGATATTTTAATTTATGAACATTATCTTTAAAGTTATTTATTAAATAAATTGCAAGCAGAAAGTAAAGGGTTTAGTAGCATCTGTGTCTATTAATTTCATCCATAACAAAGTCATTTTTTAGTTCAGAACTATTAAGCCAAGCAAATATTGCCAGCAAGTTTAATTTTTACTTACTAATGTCAAAAAGAGAAATGGCTTAATACATGACAAGCACTCACAAACATGAAGACACATTTTATCAACCTCGTAAATACATTTTTACTCACCCAGAATGTATAATTAATATTAAGAAGGTAAAAAAAATCTCATTTATTTCACCTGAAGTTTATTAATATAGCAGATGATGACAAACTACAGGACAGTTTTGTATTTATTTGCAAAGCTATTGCCACAAATTATTTCCATGTACACTATTTGCAAAGCATTCAAAGTCAGAAACATAAATAATGCTTGGATATCAGCAAAATTCCTAATAAACCCCTCAGAACCAATTTATATATCTAAAGTCCAAGATTATTTTAAATAAAGAAGAAATATTATAAATTACAGAACAGAATCTAGGCAACTACACCAAATCACACTAAGGTATAACAAAAGGGTTTCATTTATCCTGAAGAAACTGCAGTCGTATAAACATGGAAGAAGAAAACATAGTTTCTTTGGAATTTTCAAGAAATTTCTTTTATTTTTACTAATAAATATACTTTTGCTTTTCAACAAGCCTTCATATTGTTCATATTTCTCTTCTATGTTTTCTGTACAAATGAATAAGTGAATGAATACCTTAAAAATATTTCTCTATTCTATAATTTCCCTTTCAAAACACAGTAGTCAGAAAACTACAATAATGAGAGAATTCCTTTGATCAGCCTGAGTGTCTTAATTCTTTCCAACAAGTGCCATATATTGTTGTCTGTTGTTTTTAGGCAATGCTGCTGATGGTGAACATACTGAAATGACTGAAGAGCCAAAAATCTTTTTACACTGTGCTCACATGAAGTTTGTGGTTTAGTTTTTATCATCAGCCTCTACATAAGGAACACCATTTGAAACCAACAGCATCTCAGGTTGGGAGGCCAAATGAGACTTTGCTCATAGCATACCAGGGCACTGCTGATGAGGTTCCCGGGAGGTTCATAATTATGTCATTTGGTTTGAAGCTATGTTTCAGTGCCAAGGTTTGACTGAAGCCTTCTTAATTATGTGGCAGTGTGATCATCTGCCCTTCCTAGTTTCATCTTGCTTTTAGTTCACTCCAGATACCCTAGAATCCATAGCATGCCCATTAGTCCATATGTCCAAACCAACAAAATTGTGTGATTAGATATCCAGCATTAACACTGTGGCTGAGATGTTGCCGTATAGCTTATTACAGTGGCTATTCTCTAAGAACCTAACTTACAGCTGTTTCAAGGCAGGGGCTGCCAGTTAGTATATCCCTCACGCTAAAGTTAATGACATTTCAGGATGGATTAGGCACCCTGCATAAATATAGCACTTTGAACGTTCTTCAAATCCTAACACCCTAGCTTGATGAAAACTTCGTGATGCCATTTATGATTCCTGATGTACTCATAATAATCGTTCTCTTCATCTTTTACTCATTTCTTCATCTACCAAATATTTATTTAGCGTCTGTGTACGTATGACAGCATGACAGACGCAATGGAGTTTGCAAGTTTAATGCACAATCCTTGACAGGAGAAAACCATAACATCTAATCAAAAATTGTTTTCAACTATGTAAATATTTTACACAAACACACAAATTCACCTGAGAAAAGGATGAGAAAGCTGCATCCCAGAGCATTAATGAGGTTATCGCTAAATGTCAGAATTACAGGCAGTGGTAAATGTTTAACAATTGGCTCTCTGTTCTCTAGAGATATAATTCTAAGCTATTGCTTTATTTGCCCATTTGTATCAGAAAAAGAGTACTTAAGAAGCATGAAAAAATAGGCTGGGCACGGTGGCTCACGCCTGCAATTCTAGCACTTTGGGAGGCCGAGGCGGGTGGATCACCTGAGGCCAGGAGTTCAAGAAGTATGAAAAAATAAAGGTTCTAGATTTATTGAAAAAGTATATTTTTAAAAGTCTTGTTTTATACCATCTGCTGATTTCCATAGAATAATTACTCATACCATGGCCTATTTCAAGCTACGAATGTCAACCAGTTCACAAAATTTCAACCCTTAGATCCAGTAGGCAAGCCTGCTGACTGGATGAGCTTCATTTTCTTTTTTTTACTTTTTTCATTTTCAAAATGCCTTAATGATAATAGTGGTTATCCTCAGGGATAGAAACTGATGGCAGGGGACAGGAATGGAAGTAGATTTTTTCCTCTATATCCTGTTGTGTCTTTTACATTGTGAACCTTGCCAGTACATATTGCCAATTTTTTTTTAAAAAGCTACAAATTCAAATTTTAAAAGTTAAATTATTTGTTACAACTGTAATCAAAAGCAGTAAATGATATTTTAATGTCTCATGCAAATAACACACATGTATATACATAAAATATTTAAATAACACTGAAAGACATGCATCCATAAAAAGAATGAGTTCATGTCCTTTGCAGGGACATGGATGAAGCTGGAAGCCATCATTCTCAGCAAACTACCACAGGAACAGAAAACCAAACACCATATGCTCTCACTCGTAAGTGGGAACTGAACAATGGGAACCCATGTTCACAGGGAGGAGAACATCACACACTGGGGCTGGTCAGGGGGTAGGGGAACAAGGGGAGGGAGAGCATTAGGACAAACGCCTAATGCATGCAGGGCTTAAAACCTAGATGACAGGTTGATACGTGCAGCAAACCACCATGGCACATGTATACAAACTCAAGTTCTGCACTTGTATCCCACAACTTAAAGTAAAATTTTTAAAACTGGCACAAATTTTTCAAATGCATTGGAACCTGATATAGGAAGGAAGTAATGATGAGTGAAAGCTTCTTGGAGATACAAGTGGAGTTCTGAAGTACAAGCAGGATTTGAACAAACAGTGAAGAAGAAAAAGGGTGACAAATAGATGCTAAGCAGACCGGTCATTGCACCTGGCTAGTATTTATACTCCAACTGAAAGCTATCACGTTACTCCATCACCACCAGTGCTGGAGCTACCATTCCCAGTCTCCGTCACTTCCTACCTGCTCCCTCTTTAGACTTCAGAGCAGGCTGCCCCATAGATAGGTGTTCACTGCAAACAGCCCAAATGGAGATAAGACTGGAGTCAGGAACTGACATAAGGAAAAGAGAGCCAGTCTCAAATCACCTCTAATAATAATACTAATGTTCATTTCATATTTTTTTGTCTAGCAGACTTCGTGGTCTAACTCGCAGAGTCTAAATTCATAGAGGAATATCTCAAGCTCTTGCTGTTGCTCAGGCTCTTGCTCTTATGCATTCTCTCAGGCAGGCAAAAACATGTGCTCAGAGGAAGCATCATAAAGCGGCTGCCACTCCATCTTCCCCCCAAAAAAACTAGAAAAAGAGCATCCTTTAGCAGGGCATTCAGAAGAGTTCTTACTATGGTGAACCAGAAAGCACCCAATGAAGAGCTAGTCCTGCACCTAATCACTGCCAGTTGGAAGTGATTGAGCTACATTGAGAAAAGCAACATATATGTAATGTGGCCTGAAGGACACAGTCTACTTACCAGGCCTTTCTATAGAAAGCTCCACTGGCATATTGAGCAGGAAAACTCGGTTGTATATGACTGTCTTGCATATTATCAAGAAAGTGTCTCCAAAGGGGGCAGTGCTGCTTCAAAGACCTTCATATCTAGATGCATGTTATCAGCATCACTGTAGATCTACTTTTTCGGAAGTGCCCAGCTAACAAAAAGTTCCCTGAACTTGTTCTCTTAGGACACTTACTACCTTTGGCCACAAAAGGCCATAGGAGAAATATGTCTCCGGTTTCAGTGCCAAGAATGGTTGAATTATCCTGATTATTTAAGTAGGTTTCTATCTTTTTGTTTGCTCTGATTTGTATATGTTTCATTTTATTTTGTCCGATAGATATCTCTATAAGCCGCCTTAAAATTTTTGTGAAAGAAGGCAGAAAATAATGAAATAAGTGTTCAGGCAATGATGAAACTAAAGAGATGAGTGAGGAAAAGCAAGATAACTAAGGAAACATAGCTTCATCAACAAGAACAGGAAAAATCCATTACAAGCCATAACAGAAGGTCTGTCGAGATGACAGAAGACAATATAACAGTGCATTAGTAAAGAGGCTCAATAATAAGAAGGGGGTCTGGGTTCTGGCTCTGTCACTAACTAGCTAAATGATGCTATCAAAAAGGAAAAAAAAGTCAGTAAAGAACCTAGTTTAATGATCTCTCATAGACCTGGAGAGACGAGATAGCACAGAGGTTCAGCAGGTAGGCTCTGTAATCACACTGAGTTTGAAAGCCTACTCCCATTTATTCCCATGGAACCTTTAACAACTTATCTCAAAGGCTTGTTATTCTTATCTGTAAAACAAAAATAAGAGTGCTGATCTTGTATGATTATGGGAGGTTTGTGAATTTTTTAGCCAGTATTTTCAGGCACTCTACATGGATTTACAGAGGGGAACCCTTGAGCTACAGAACGATAAAGCCTTTTTACAAGGTCCCAAAACCAATGAGTGACAGAGCTATGACTGAAATGCATGCTGTCCATCTCCAGGTCTACACACTTAATGACTCTTGAATACTGATGGCAAATGAACTAATCACGTGTAATGCATGGAGCACAGTGCCTGGCACATGGTAAGCCTGTAATAACTGTTGGCTTATGCAACAAATGAGAGTACCTCACAAATCTAAATTATTTTCCACATTATGGAAATATATACTACATCTCAAATATGATACTTGTTAAATAACATACCTAGATAATTCTACATAATTTATAGTTTCATAGATAAATGTCATAACATTGACAGATGATACAAACAGAACAAGTAAAATAAGAAATGACAGAAATAACAGTAATTTTAAAAGTGTAACTAGAAAACATAACAGCTGAGTACAAATACTTATTTATAAGAAATATTCATCATATTGTTACTTATTAAAGTTTAAAAAGTAAATGAGTTAAATACCCAAATGTAAGGGCTGGATTAAACAAAATATGGCATATCTACACACACAGACAAAAGGACTGGATTAAAATATGACAGAACATCAATATTAGTCTTTTGGTAATATGATTTGTATTCATTTTCCCATTTGTTTCCAACTGTCAGTTTTCTATAATGATCTGAAAAACCTATTTCTATAATAATCTGAAAATAGGAAAACATATTTCTTTAATTATCTGGAAAAATAATAATTATTTTCAATTGAAATAAATCCATACAAAGCCCTGCCCATAACTAACAAATCTACCTCACAGGAAGAGTAAGAAAGGATTTGCTTGACAGTAAGCCACCTGACGAAGGTCAGGTACTTCACTTGCCCATATCTTTATAATGTTTAAGGTGCTTAAAAACATCAAACTTTTTAAAAAAGTATTACATGGAAAAAGTTTGCACATTGCAAAAGGTCTGTGCTGGTCAGGGTGTGTACAGTGAAGGTGTTCGACCCTAGGCATCAATACCAACATTAACCGTCTAGGACTCATACACTTGAAGGAAATAGACCCACTGAAATGTCCAAACAGCCTCAGAAAGAGCAGATGGAGCCACCAGCAGTAAGAAAGGAGGTAGCAGTGGCCATCATCTACATATGGGATGTCACCTGGAAGAAAGCTGGGCAAGTTCTATGTCTCTACAAACAGGGGAATGGGAGAAAGTCACAGGGAAGAAAAATCTAATCTGCAAAATTAAGGGGAAATTTTCCTAGCATGTAGAGATTATCAGAAATACAACAGGTTGTTCTGCAAAGAAACAATCTTCCTTTATTACATGTGACTCCTGTTGCCTGAAAGCTCAATGGACACAGGCAGAGACACACTCCTATAGGCAAGGAGCTCACTGGATCTCCACCACATGAAGACAAGGCCTGTCCCTGCAACCAGAACCAGACCAAAGGGACTAGCCCCAGTCAAGCCTTAAAGATGGGATTGCTCCCTTTCTTGCTCCTCCCTGAAGGTTGTAAGCCAGTTACCAGGTGAATGTTCGAATGGCACCCTCCCCTCAAAAACAGGCCGGAACCTCGGAGGAAAGAAACCCAAGTGAAGGGCCTGGGAAATTATCCTTTGGAGCTAACGGTGTAATAAAATGAGGCCTCCAAGCCCCAAGAACAAGCCAGATAGTATGTCCCTAGGAACCTTCCTCACTAAGTCAGCCTTGCTATATTTTGTTCGCCCCAAATATTTGCTTATATTTACTCTTTAGTATTTAGTAAAGATGTGCAAAGTCCCAGACTGTCTCATCTGTGATAAGAGAAACCAGATAAAGAGATTTATACCCACTCTTGGACAGGATCATTAAAGCTTTTATAGAGATAAAGCACTTTATATGTATAAACTCTTTAATCTTCACAACTTATGAAGCAGGTACTAATATCCTCAGTTTACAGATGAGGAAATTGAGACACAGATGTTACGTGATTTCCCCAATGTCCACAAACAGTAACTGGTGGACTTTCATTGCCAGAACTGTGGCTATTCTTTCCAGAAGGAATCATCTTTAACTGTTTGGTATTATTTAGTAGCAATTTGCGTATATGTCAAGTATTATGAATAACTTTCTTCTTCTTGCTCTCTTCCCCCCATCGAGAGCTCCTAATCATGCTCTCATATATGAGAAAAGCTGGAAGATAGAAGAAAACATTTTTATACAATGCACGTCCAAGCATACAGCTGTAACTGCTGCAAACTATGAGGTACAAAAAGGAAGTTATCTGGCAATGATTTAAATCAAAATTATATGACTACTGGCCAGGCGCAGGGGCTCATATCTGTAATCCTAGCCCTTTGGGAGGCCAAGGCGGGTGAATTGCCTGAGCTTAAAAGTTAGAGGCCAGCCCGGGCAACATGGTGAAACTCTTGTCCCTACTAAAATACAAAAAATTAACTGGGCATGGCAGCGTGTGCCTATAGTCCCAGCTACTCAAGAGGCTGAGGTAGGAGAATTGCTTGAGCCCAAGAGGCAGAGGTTGCAGTGAGTTGAGATCACTGCACTCCAGGCTGGGCTACAAAGTGACACTTCATCTCCATTTAAAATATATATACATATATGCAACAACTAAACTCTAAAGCCAGGCAATTTTAAAAATAAATAGAATATTATATTTTCGTGGATAACTATTCACAAATTAAGAAGTATGTTTGGCTTTAACATTGAGAAATATACCTTTTGAGGAATTCAGTAATTAAAAAATTTGCTTTAGGAACGGCAACTTCTTACCAACCTGAAAAGGAGCAGCTCATTCTGCTTTTAGGCAATTACTTGTATAATTTAACAAAACCATTCTGTCTTAAACCAATCTTTTATACACCATAAAGAGATATATAAGAGAAGAAAGCTTTTGTTTACTTCTCTGTCATATGATATTAAACCAGATAAAAGGAAAACACAAGAAACTCTGGCAGCCATATTTACCTGTGATCCAAGTGGTGAATTGAGAGAATAACTCCTGAATTTAAGTGGGTCTGTTTTAGGGTCACCAAAATAGTAAATTCATGTTTATTTCTTAGCTTCTGAAGAAACTGTTCAGCTGTAGTAGTGGATGCTTTTATGCTTCTGGGAGTATCTAAAAAAGAAATAAACATGTACTAAGAATAGACTAGAATTTGATTTTATGAAGTATCTTTTACATACAACATCTTTCAAAAAACTTTATTAAGTTTATCAGTAATAGCTGATAAATACTGAGTCTCAGACTCTCTCGGTAAATTCTTTTCCAATAAGACTTTATGCTATATATAGTAACACAGGACAGTAAAATCACACATGAATTACTGAACTTGTGTTTCAGGAATCTTTGCTCAAAAATGTCACCTTTGAAGCAAAGAATCAAAGAATCTTATTTGAGGAAGCACAATCCCAAGTTTTCTCTTTACACACTTCCAATATTCTAGATACCACAGCAACATCAGTGTCAACAATGAACAAAAAGATGTGATTCCTAGAATAGGACCTGAACAACCACACTAGAATCATTTAGCTTTTCCAACACCTCATGACAGAAAACTGGATGTAAATCTATGTGCCACCCTCCACATCGGTTTCTTCAGCCAGAAGGTTTGCTATAAATAGATTTTTAAAAGATCATCGAAATTAGTCACTCTCAGCCTTCTGTGCAGTGGAAAAGGCATTAAGATCAAATTATCTCACCATACGTATCGAAAAAAAGAATACATAGAACCTAATTCCCATTTCCTCTCCAGGCTTAGAGAAAGCTTAGCCAAGGGAAGTTTACTTAAGAGAGGAGAAACTTTTATTCTGAATTTCCTCACGAGTTAGCCTTGTACCCCAACCTCAGGACCCAAATTATATGGGAAACAGGTAAGAATAGAAATGAACTTAGTAAAAACCTATGATTCAAGCAACCTGCTAACTGAGCATTAGGCTCTCCTATTCATAGTGTATGCAAAGAAGATTGATGAGAGGTAGAGATGAAGTTTGTATTATGATCAAATTACTCTCCTCTTTCCTATGCTTCAGTCTAGATAAGTAGTTTTCAATGAAAGAAGTAGCATGTAGAGAGGACAATCCTTCTTTGTGCAAGATTGTCCCATGCACTGTAACTATGTAAATATGGGACCCTGCCCAACAAATGTCAGTAGCACCAAATCCTCAGTCATTGCAACAACCCAAAGTACTCCCACACACTTCCAAACATTTCCAGGGAAGCAATGCTGTAGAAACTTAGTTGAGAATCACAACCTCGATGAAACAGGGATTATAAAATTAATCCAAAATTTTCTGCCTTTCTAGGCCCCACAATTTTACATAATACTAATGTGTAATCACCTGGTCTAAGTCCATTACTGAGAATACATAGGCATGGAGAATACACAGATTTTGAGACACTCATATAATAGAAGGGACAACTAATGTGATACAATGAAAGAAATGCTCTGAGAGAGGTAGGTACAAAATTTTAATGGGTCAGAGTGGAAAGTAGCCAACAGAATCAGAAGGGAAGGCTCAGAAAGTAGATGCTATTTGATGAGGAGTTGATCAGGTGGAGAAGAGGAAAAAGCATTCCAGACATAGGAAAAGCTTGTTAAAAAGCAAAGATATGAAAGGACATGACATAGTGCAATGAGTGAACAGCAGACATTGCTGGATGGGGCTAGGGGACTGGATAAGGCAGGACCTCACAGGCCAACTTAAAGGGGCACCTGCTGTTTCCATCACCAATACCAATTTACTCTCTTGATTTAACAAAAAAATACAAACAAAAACTTCCTATTTGCCACTGAGAAATGATACCTCCTCACTCTCAACCCTTGACTTCCTCTCTGCTACAACTGGTCATGTGACACAAACCTGACCAATCAGGTCATCACCTATCCTCGTGCACAGTAATTGGTTCAGGAACAGGTACCTAATCCAAGGTAATAAAGTCAGACTTGGGATGGATGTTCAAAGATCTAGAAAAAAGAAACTTTCTTGTTGCAAAAAAGAAACTTCAACATGCCCATTCAACATTCATAACTCAAAAGCATAACAGTAATCTAAAACTTTTGACATAATCAAGGCAATAGTTTCTCTTTAGGCTCTATTAGGGATAAGACAGGCTGTAGAAAAGATTCCATAACGTTCCTCTTTGCTTCAAAATTTTTTGTTTCCTAAAGAGAGCATGCAAAATGTAATTGAGAATGATTTCATATAGTGTTAACTTTTAATTCATTCTAATTTATACAGAAGTGAATCATTCACAAACTTCATTACTTCATTTTAATTTAATAGATAAAAGCAAACCGAAATTAAATTATAAATATTTATTATGCTTCTCCTCTTTTCAGGCAGGTAGAACTTCAGCAGCATCCTTTTTCTTGCCGAGCAGGAGTATAAATGGGGACGCAAATGAGAGAAATGGAGACAGGAATACACAAATGATGATCAGACCCACAGAGAGGTTCAAGGATGTGGCCCAAAGAGATAGCACTCTTACAGCAAGAGAAAAGGAATTTGGAAATGTGTGGTAGCTGCCTTACAAGATGGAACTTTAGAGAAAAGACACTCAAAGATTTCAAAGAATTTTAGGCTGTTTTGTTGTTTGCTATGCATAGAAGAACTTTATTAAATATCTATCTTATTCACTATTGCCTTTGAAGCTAGATTTTTGAACAGAGCAGAGAGGCTATATTTTGTTCATTTGTTTTTAAATTTTGTTCTGTTTTCAGATGAAACGACACCTAAAGATTGGCCTTAAGGTAAAAGAATGAAGAATCTAAAAGAAGAGATCACATTTGAATGTTAGTAAAAACATAAGTCAGTATGGTTGAAAATATGATGAAGGAAACTGTAGGTGAAGGGACACCATCAAAAAATTGATCACTCTGCATTTTGAAAAAAATTCTCTAGTGGCCATTTGGAAGGTTGCTTCAAGAAAGAAAACAACTAGAAACAGAGACCGCTGGAGAAGTCCAGCAACGTGGTAATCATTAACTATGTTAAATGTCATATTTTGACATCAGTAAACTACCTTTCTCAATTAAAATTGATTTTCTTTGGCTTTGACTAGACTAGTAATGGTGATGCTGAGCTATTATTGTTTGCGCTTCTTGTCAGGGATGTCAATGAGGGAACTCTGAGGTAAACGGATAATTCGTATTGGGGTGCTTAAAGAAGTGTTTAAGGAGACCTGCATAATAGAACCATCCTCCACCCCACCAGGTGGTAGGTGGGGTGCTATGAGGCCTCTATCCAACTTAAACTTGAAGCTCATTCACTCATGCAGGGTCACAATTCAGAACAGGACCACTTATTCCATTCAACCTCTCCTCCCAGTTTGTCTTCCTGTTTTGCTACTTCTATGGGGCTAGAGTGGCTTGCAGGAAGGAGGAACCCTCCAGCATGAACAAAGCCAACAGAAGCCCTATTCTGCTTATGCTATAGGAATAAGAACAAGAGTATTCTGTTTTTTCATCCTGATTAACCAAGCTGTTGCACAAACGTTTAAAAATGAGCTTGCATGAGCCTCCCATCTATAACAGAGTGAGGGGCAGTGTGGAATGCCCATGGGAGAGAGAAAGCCCAGCTTGATTTATCATAGCCTCAGGATGGTCTCCTCACCTGGTGCCTCAGCCTAGGAACCCAGGACACAGATGAAGATTTTTAACTTTCTCAAATGTGACAGAGAAAGTGCCTAGAGGAAGTATGTCATAATTGTATCATAATTTTAAGTTCCCTGTCAACAGAATACCTTCTGCTTCCAACCCTTACCTCACCCTGAAATATTTAAATTTATTGTTCTCCTTAAAAACATGTTTTCAAGAATTTATTATGTCCAAGGCCAGGAAAGACTTGATTAGGGCATAAACTCTGTAAGTGACATCAGAATAAATAGGAGCGGTAAAATTCAGGATATATGTAGAAAGTAGAATCTAAAGAACTTGGTCACTAATAAATCACATGTGAAAGGTAAAAGAAAGGAGGAAAAAGGAATCCAATTGACTCCAACATTTCCAGCTGCAGAGACCTAAGGAAAGGAAATACAGTAGAAGCCTGATGGTATCCAAATGGGATTTCAGTTTTAGAAACAGTGATTTTAAAATGCTGTGGAACATACATATCGACATGTCCAGTACAAGGCTAGCACTTCAGAATTTGATATGATAGAGGTTAAAGTTGGCAATATAGATTTAGAAGTCACCAGACTGTGCTACCTAAAGTCATAGGCATGCCTGAGTAAATCACAGGAATCATAGGAATGAGAGATGAAAGGATGGACCACAGAATTATTAAGTTGGTAGCACAGCAGGGGAAGCATATATAAGCTTTATAAATACATACATACATATACACACACACACACACAGACACACACACACACAGATACACACACACACACACACACACACACACTCTATAATGCTGTACATGTGATACCATAAAACTTTTATCCTGCAAAATTGTATAATAATATATTTTTCCCTTTTGAACTCACATTCCATTTTGTTCTCACAAAGCCCTGGAGACTTGACAGCAGCAACAGCAACAATTACTACTTCCTTTTTTAAAATGAGTAAAAAGAGCCATGGAACAATTCCATGTTCACCCCAAAACACCAGCAGTTAGAGGTATAATGGGAATGACAATTTCTGGGCCAGTATTCTTTCCACCAAATTGTACAGCTCCTGAACATGGCATCCTTATCCATGTCTAATTGCCAGTCACAAACAAATGCAAATAAGAGGGCACCAACACAGAAAATAATTCAGAAAAAAGTAATTATATAAGATAACATTTTTAGTTCCTTAAGTAACTAGCTTAGTAGTGATTTTAAGAAAGGTCACTTTACTCATTTGCATTTCTGTTTCCGAATTTGTAAAATTGGCATTCCTGGCTTATATTTTCATCTCAAGGATTACATAATGTTCAGAGAGACTTCTGAGTTCCTATGATTATTATGATATGACCCAATTTTGGCACTGACCATTAAATCAAGTCAAAGAAACCATCATCCAAGAATTTAATTTTACTTTATTTCTGTTATCATTAAAGCTTTCAGAATTAATTTACTTTCTTTCTTCCTTCTTCTTTTTTTTTTTTTTTTTTGAGACAGAGTCTTGCTCTGTCACCCACACTGGATTACAGTGATGCAAGCTCAGCTCACTGCCACCTCTGCCTCCCAGGTTCAACTGATTCTCCCGCCTCAGCCTCCCAAGTAGCTAGAACTACAGGTGTGCGCCACCACCCCTGGCTGTTTTTTATTTTTGGGTTTTATTGTATTTTTTAGTAGAGATGGTGGTCTCACCATGTTGGCCAGGCTGGTCTTGAACTCCTGGCCTCAAGTGATATGCCCACCTTGGCTTCCCAAATTGTTGGGATTACAAGCATGAGGCACCACATCCAGCAAAAAAAATTAATTTAGATATGCATTAAACAATCTTTCAACAAGGCCTCCTATTAGGAATCAAATATAGAAAAATAAAGTGCAGTGGTTATAGGAACAAACTCTGAAGCCAGAAGAATGAGGTTCCAATTCCAGCCATGTAGATTATTAGCTGTTCGTAGCATGTAGTAAAGACCATGGATTTATTATGAGGATCATAGCAGTTATTACTCTTACAAGCAATGAGGCTATAGAACCCATGAAAACCAGAAACAACCATAATACCCTTGTGATTTTCTAAGCTTACTTTCATTCTAAGTATCCCAAACTCAGCCACAAAATATCAGTTTCCAAGTTTGAAAACTGATAGGCAAGTTTTGGTGATCAGATTATTCTTAACGTACAATCCTGCCTACTACTCTCTGTTTCTAGAAAACCATGAAATATCATTGTCTTATGGACAAAAATCAGTGTAAACTGAAATTTATTCTGAAGCAGGGACAAAGATCATTTAATTTTGCTCTCAGAGAAAAACAGGCTGAGAAACAGGTCTTGAAATGCTGCTAGTAAGCTCTATAGAAAAACATATCAATATGCCCATACTGCGTGGAAGCTTTTTAATTGGAGGACTGCTTGAGTTTAAACCCAAACTGTATTTCCATGTTTTCCAGTTTTCTTGTGCTAGAGCCTAAAAATCCCACTAAGAAAACAACCTGTAACCGTTTAAAGCAATTATTAATAAATAATGAAGTAGCTCAGAAGCAATTACATCAAAATACTCATTTTTAGTCATGGGACTACCAGAATGGAGTGATGAGTTCATATGTGGCTATTAGCAAAAATTTCTAGGGATTTAGACAATGTGCTAGATATTCCCTGTGTACATACATAGTTAATGAAGAAAGGTGGTGGGGAGGGGGAGACAGAGAGACAGACACAGAGAGAGAGACAGAGAGAGAGAGAGAGAGAGGGAGAGAGAGAGAGAGAGGGGGAGAGAGAGAGAGAGAGAGAGAGAGAGAGAGACTGACTTATTTATTTCTAAAATAAAATGTACTTAATGCAATTATGCATATGGTAGCAAACATGAGTGTTTACTGAAAAACAGAGTCAAGTTGGAATTCCATTTTTTTTTTTTTGGTGGCCAAATTTCTCTTCTTATTGGGATATGATTGACAGATTAAAATTGTATATATTTAAGGTATACAATGTTATATTTTGACATCTATATCTATTATGAAATGATTGCTACCATCAAGCTTTCCTCACATATCCATCACCTCACACAGTTGGCATTTTTTAATGTATAGTGAGAACATTTAAATTTCAAGTACACAATACAGCATTAACTATAGTCACCACACACTGTAAATTAGATCTCCAGAACTTATCATCAATGAAACTTCATACTCTTTCACGAATATCTCCCCATTTTCCCAATCTCCTAGCCCCTAGCAATCACCATCTTACTCTCTGCTTCTATGAATTCAACGTTTTTAGATTCCATGTACAGGGAGATTATACAGTATTCATCTCTCCGTGCCTGCCTTATTTCACTGAGCAGTATGTCCTCCAGTTTATCCATGTTGCTGCAAAAGACATGATTTCTTTCTTTTTTGTAAGGCTGAATGGGTATTCCATTGTGTGTATATATACCAACATTTCTTTATTCAATCATCCACTGGTAGACATTTAGATTATTTCCATAGTGTGGGTACTGTGAACAACGCTGCTATGAACATGGGAATACAAATATCTCTTCAAGATACTGATCTCATTTCCTTTAGATACATACCCAGAAGTGAAATATCTGGGTCGTATAGTAGTTCTATTTTTTATTTGATGAGAAACTACTGTACTATTTTCCATAATATCTGTACCAATTTTACATTCAAACCAACAGTGCACAAGGGTTCCCTTTTCTCCTCATCCTCACCAACACTTGTTATCCTTTGTCTTTTTGATAACAGTCATTTTAACAGAGTGAGGTAATATCTCAATTTTTAAAACATGCATTTCCCTGATGATTAGTGATGTTCAGTATTTTTTCACATACTTGTTGACTATTTGTATGACTTCTTTCGAGAAATTTTATTTAGGCTCTTTGCCCATTTTTTAATCAGGTTGTTTCCATGCTATTGAGTTGCATATATTTCCTATAAATTTTGGATATGGACCCCTTGGTAGATTTGTACAGTTTACAAATATTTTCTTCTATTCTGTTTTTTTTGTTATTTTATTTTTTTTTTTTTAAGAGGGGGTTTCACCATGTTGGTCAGGCTGGTCTTGAACTCCCGACCTCAGGTGATCTGTCCGCCTTGGCCTCCAAAGTGCTTGGATTACAGGCGTGAGCCACCACACCCGGCTCCATTCTGTACATTGTTTTTTCACACTGTTGATTCTTTCCATTTTAGTGCAGAAACTTTTTAGTTTGGTGCAATCTCATTTGCTTCTTTGCCTTTGTTGTCTGTGCTTCTGGTGTCATATCCCAAAAATGTATTGCCTAGACCAGACGTCCCCAAAATTTTACACAGGGGGCCAGTTCACTGTCCCTCAAACCGTTGGAGGGCCGCCACATACTGTGCTCCTCTCACTGACCACCAGTGAAAGAGGTGCCCCTTCCTGAAGTGCGGCGGGGGGCCGGATAAACGGCCTCAGGGGGCTGCATGCGGCCCTCGTGCCGTAGTTTGGGGACGCCTGGCCTAGACCAATGTCAAGAAGTTTTTCCCTGTTTTCTTCCAGTAGTCTTACAGTTAAGTCTTTAATCCATTTGGAGTTTATGTTTGTATATGGTATGAGATAAAGGTCTAGTTTCATTCTTATGAATGTGAATATCCAGATTTCCTAATACCATTTATTGAAGAGACTGTCCTTTCCCCCTTGTGTGTTGTCACTTTTGTTGAAAATCAATCCACTAGAAATGCATGGATTTATTTCTGGGCTATAACTATGCTGTTTCATTGGTCTATATGTCTGTTTTTATGCCAGTACCATGCTGTTTTCTACAATTTTGTAGTGTAATATATTAAAGTTGGGTACTGTAATGCCTCCAGATTTGTTATTTTTGCTCAAGATTGCTTTGGCTATTTGTGGTATTTTATAGTTTGGTATAAATTTTAGGATTGTCTTTTATATTTCTGTGGGAAAAATGTCATTGAAATTTTAACAGTAATTGCATTTACTCTGCACATAACTTTGGGTAGTATGGGTATTTTAATAACATTAATTCTTCCTATCCATGAACACAGGACATCTTTCTGCTTATTTGCATCTTTTTCAGTTTCTTTCACCAGTATTTTATAGTTTTCATTGTAAAGGTCTTTTACCTCCTTGATTTAATTTACACCTAAATATTTTCATAGCTATTATAAATCATATTGTTTTATTCATTTCTTTTTAAGATATTTCATTGTCAGTGTAAGCAAATCCTTTAAATATTTTTTGTTTGTAAGGATAAGAAAGTTGTCCATATTCCAATAACAAAGAAATAGGTAAGCATCATTTTCTTCTTTTTGCGATTAAGAAGTATCACTACAACTGCCATCATGAATTAAATGAGTTTCTGCCCACTGCAGTATGTAGAAACCTGAATTGATTTTCTCCCATATAAACAGACTAATACAAATATAATGTATATATTCTATTATAGAAACTGTCTAATCTCAGGCATAGAATGGTTGACTTGAAATGTTCCAAAACGCACCAGATTACCCTTTTTTTTTTTTTCAGTATTTAACTATCAAATGTCTTCTAAATTCAGGTTAGAAATATAGTAAGCTGAAACTATTATTATAGTTAATTGTCCATTGCTCCTATTCTTCCTTCAACATGCTCATGCTTTTATAGTGCAAACTTATAAGACAAAATGGTAACAATTTTAAAAGCCATTAAAATTTTATTAACAGTATATACAAAGTTTCCAAAGTCTTTAAGCATGAACAATCTCATTTAAGCCTCATAACAATTTTGATAAATAGGATTGTTAGCTCTATAATAATAAAAATTGCTGAAGAGAAAATGGAAGCATAGAGAAGCCAAGATACTTTGGTCTTCAGCAAAAGTGGCTCAAAATCAGAGCTTATTTCTATGAACTTACAAAAGCAATTACAGCAGTATATAGGAATGAACCCACCAAATTCAAGTGGCAGAGCCAGGACCCTAATCCAGGCCAGTGTGCTTCCTATTTTACACTACAGTGTCCTATCAACATTACAGTGATGCACATTTCAGGGGCAGATAAACCCTCATTGGAAATTAATCATTATAAAAGTATATTCTGAAGATAAATAAATTACACTTGATCTTAGGGACAATTATGCTTTTCAAATATAGAAAATTATTTATACTATACAATCGCTCATCTATATACTCTAAACTATAGAGAGTATACTGCATTAAATTGCAAAACAGAAAGCTTTTATCAAAGACAATTTTAAAATAATTCTGCTTAAAAGTTACTGAGTGAAATGTATGAGTAACCCACAAACTCACAATTTTGTAACTTTTCTTAAACTTTTGTGGGTTCAAGGTAGGTATATATATTTGTGGGTTACATGAGATATTTTGATAAAAGTATGCAATGATATCAAGGTAATCATATCAGTAAATGGACTACCATCACCTCAAGCATTTACCCTTTGTGTTATAAACAATCCAATTATATTTTTAGTTATTTTTAAATGTATAATTAAATTGCTTTTTACTACGGTCGCCCTGTTGTGCTAGCAAATTCTAGGTCTTCTTCTGTTTTTTTGTACCCATTAACCGTCCCCAATTCCCTCCCATCACTGGCCCCCACCCAACTACCCTTCCCAGCTTCTGGTAACCATCCTTCTACTCTAGCTCCATGATTTCAATTATTTTAATTTTTAGCTCCCACAAATAAATGAGAAGCTGCAAAGTCTGTCTATGTCTTACTTATTTCAATTAACATAAACGCCTCCAGTTCTATCCATGTTGTTGCAGATAACTGGATCTTATTCTTCTTACGGCCGAATGGTACTCACTGTGTATAAGTGCCATATTTTAGTCATCTATCTCTTAGTGGACACTGGTTACTTTCAAATCTTGGTTATTGTGAATAGTGCTGCAATAAACATGATTGTGCAGATATTTCTTTGATATACTGACTTCCTTTCTTTTGGGTATATACCCAGGAATGAGATTGCTAGATGTTACGGTAGCTCTAATTTTAGTTTTCTGAGGAATCTCCAAACTGTTCTCCATAGTGGTTGTACTAATTTGCATTCTCACTAACAGTATACAAGGGTTCCCTTTTCTCCAAATCCTCTTTAACACTTGTTGTCATCTGTCTTTTGAATAAAATCCATTTTAACTGGGATGACATGGTATCTCATGGTAGTTTTGATTTGCAGTTCTCTGATGATCAATGATGTCAAGCACTTTTTCATATAGCTGTTTGCCATTTGTATGTCTTCTTTAAGAAATGCCTATTCAGATCATTTGCCCATTTTTAAACCAAGTTATTAAATTTTTTCCTACAGAGTTGCTTGAGCTCATTATATATTCTGGTTATTAATCCCATCAGATGGATAGTTTGAAATATTTTCTCTCATTTTGTGCATAAACCCACATTTAATTATGCCACTTCCTCTTCCTTAACGAATTTATGTTCCCTTTACATTACTGGTTTAGGAGAGAATAAAAACATACTTGTAAAAAAGCAACTTGGAAATTCCCCTTCTACCTTCTTACTCCAATTAAACAACTTCAAATAATTCTTTTGAATCTACAGGTAATTATAATTTGATTCAATGCATAATAAACATATACTTTTTTCATGTATCATTAAGAAAATGTGTGTTGGCGCGCCGGGCGTGGTGGCTCAAGCCTGTAATCCCAGCACTTTGGGAGGCCGAGGCAGGTGGATCACAAGGTCAAGAGATCGAGACCATCCTGGTCAACATGGTGAAACCCCGTCTCTACTAAAAATACAAAAAATTAGCTGGGCATGGTGGCGCGTGCCTGTAATCCCAGCTACTCAGGAGGCTGAGGCAGGAGAATTGCCTGAACCCAGGAGGCAGAGGTTGCGGTGAGCCGAGATCGCACCATTGCACTCCAGCCAGGGTAACAAGAGCGAAACTCCGTCTCAAAAAAAAAAAAAAAAGAAAAGAAAATGTGTGTTGGCTTAATGTTGTGAATATTCTACCACATAAAACTATACATACATTAATATAATCAGAAATCAGAAGTATAAGCATTAATCAACTAATCAAACAAACAAAAACAAATAGCATGTTCTATTTTTGTAACCAACAACTTATAATGGTTGACCTTAAATAGTTCGAAATGCATGTTGGAATTTTCATTAATAAAAGTCAGGATACGGCAGTGAGGGAGAGGGGGCTACAAATAAATGTCTCTACAATTTGGTGCTTAAAATTAAAGTATTAAAATTTATATATAACAAATATAACATAAGTTCTGAAGAATATATATAACAAATATAACATAAGTGCTGAAGAATATTCTGATTCATTTGTTTTCATTCCACGCTAGCAAGCAAACTTCTGATAATAATTTGGCTTCTAGAGTGCATTTTCTTTCAGAAAGAGTAGTAGTGATCAACTAAAATAAGTATTCCCGTTTAGTTCATTGCTGTAATTTTTATTATAGATTAAAATTAAAATTGGCACTTGAGTTTATAATCAGATTAATACTTTTGGCTAGTGTGAAGCAGTCCCTCAGAACCTCATCAGCTGAGTTACCAGCTGTTTCGATACCCACAAAACTGAGTGAGTAAACCAGTCCAAACAGCCTTTCTCTTTATCATCTCTTCCTCTAACTGCAATACTGCTCAAAAATAAATAAAATATTCAAAAAATATCATATAAGGTAGAAACATTAAGCAAATGAAAATAATCATAGTTGATGATGATAATGAAGATGAAGATAATGATGATGATGACAGTGCTGTCATTCATAATTTTAATAGCCTGGTTGCTTTCCACTGTTGATCCTGCCTCAATACTTATAAATAGCATTCTCAACAACATCCTTTTACATATGTAGCAGATTTAAGAGTCAGTAATTTACCAGACTTTTATTTAAACCAAACCAAAATGTTGTATCAGATGAAACGCAAACTGAATCCCTGTGCAATCTGTCAGCTAATAACAGAAACCCTTAAATGACTTAAATTCGTAAGAATCATTAAATTCATGAACCATCATAATTTACAGAACATGTGTCTGCCTTGACTAAAGTCTATTTCTTGACTAAAGCTACTAAAACTTGAATAAATACGTTTGAATTTCTTTAAAGAAAAGAAAAAACTTGAGCTTTCACTTGTCTTATCCTTAAGAATACATGAAAAGTTTCAACCATACTTTTGTATACTAATACCAGTTATTAGTGTATGAGGTAGAGCTTAAATTAGCAAATTATTCACCTTAGCATGAAAGTTTATATATTTAATATTTAGGTAATTTTTCTCATTCTTAAATTATCCCATAGATAGTATCTGGTTATTTCTTAAACACACATATACTTACTATTTGCAGTGTTCATCTATACGGTAGTAACTATAAGTGCAAAAGAGAAATGTTTGTAAGTTATATATATATATATATATATATATATATATATATATGAAACTTTTTGATATCATACAATTTTTTAATTATTGTACTTTAGGTTCTGGGGTCCATGTGCAGATCACGCAAGATTGTTGCATAGGTACACATATGGCAAGGTGGTTTGCTGCCTCCATCCCCCCATCACATATAAAATATTTGTAAGTTAATGTTTCCAAAGTGAAAACTGAATCACAAGCTTTCTTTTATTTTTTTTTCTGAGATCTGATCAAACATTGATATAGTCCCTATGAGGAAAAAAATTTCTTTTGAAAACCTGGTTATTTTTCTAACCACGTATGTGTTACTGTTTTGACATGGCTCTAGTAAAATGATTAGCATAAAAAGAAGAAAACAAGATCATGGTGAGTTTCTATTATATATCCTTAACATTTTATTCATAGCTATTAATTAGAAGGAATAAAAAATAATGATGTATAAAGTATTTTTACCTCTATAAAATGTGAAGGTTATGAATTGTACAACCTCAGACTCCGCAAGCGGCTTCTAACAGAATGTTTGCTGAATAGACAAAGAAATAGTACATAGTGTCCCATCAATTATGCAGAGCTGAAGTACAGAAATGCACAATTTCATCTTTTACCTAATAGGCTTATTTGACCTGAAACATCAATTTTGGAAGTTTGTTCTGTTTTTATCCTTCTTTAATTATAATAATCAAATTACTCCAGAATAACAAGATACCAAAATATCAGTTATCATGATTAATCACCCTATCGAAATTGAGCTATATTTTTTTCTATGAGTATTTTCACTGCAAGAAAGAAAACAGCATTATAAAGTAGCATAGGGCATGGGGCACATTGTAATCAACTTTTCAAACCAGAGTTTCAGACAGCAGCCTTCATGTCAGTCCCTGTCCCTGTTTCCCCAGGCCCCCAATCTGCCACTTCCTGGTTTCTGAGCCTGTTATGATCATGATGCCAGAAAATCAGAAGTCTTGCTGCTCAGAGATTTTACAAAAAAAGAGCTCTGGGAATTTGTGCAGACTCTAAAATAAATCATTTCCCATCCCCATGTTGGCCCAGTCTACAAAGTTGAGCTTCTGCTTCAGTTTCCCAGCCTGGAACGCTACACTCTGCCCTGCATACCCATCTGCTTGGTTGAGGCTTTGATGTTCTGTCAGCATCTTGCCAAATCTCATTCTCTCTCCCTCTCTCTCTGCTGTCCCTCAGGAATTCATGAATTTTGCTTAAAAAGTGTCAGAATTCTGGATCTATCAAATGCTGCCTGCATGACTTTAATCTGTTGGAGGGGGGGCTGGATTTGCCCCTTTAACATATTAGATACCACACCCAAATCCCACTTATACTCAAAACCCACCACCAGCCCCATTTTACCACCCTTTTGAAATTTTTCCCACCATTGTGAGTTTTCTCTAAATTAAACTCACTGTTTAAATACTAATACTACCCCTGCATAAAGTACAGAAGATTCACTTACGGTCTAATCTCTGTACTTCACCTTACTGGGAGCTCTACAATCTCTAGCGCTAATTTAACAATTCCCAGGAACCTCGCATCTGACCCCACAATGCTTGTGTCTTTCCTATTTCAATAACAGATTTCTCCCAAAGTGACCGTTGCTAAACTAAGTATTGCCTCCAGTTTTCTGCTCACTTTAATGAGTTCAACAAATATATACTGAATATATCATAAATGTTCAGCATATATTAGAAAATGATCATGTTGAGAATTCTGCAATGAAGATCAGGAATAATCCAGTACCATGAATTGTTTACCTCTCTGTGGCAGATTGCTGATTGTCCTCTGATAGCAATAACTCTCTTTCTCTTCTAAGTCATAAAACTCTCTACTTGTATCAGGGCACACATGGTTTCCCAGCTAGAAACTGCATTCCCCTGTATCCTTTGCAGCTAAAGTGAACAGGTGACATAAATCCTAGCCACTGGGATGTTAAGTGATAGGTGTTACAATCCATATTTTATTATTAAAAAGGAAACTGATTGTATAAAATATTTTTGTATAAATTTTTTTTGGTATGGTGCTGTATTTATATTACTGTACTTTAGGTTGTGGGGTACATGTGCAGATCACGCAGGATTGTTGCATAGGTACACACATGGCAGTGTGGTTTGCTGCCTCTATCCCCCGTCGCCTATATCTGGCATTTCTTCCCATATTATCCCTCCCCAAACTCCCTACCCGCTGATGTCCCTCCCCTAGTCCCCTGCAACAAGACCCTAGTGTGTGATGCTCTCCTCCCTGTGTCCATGTGTTCTCATCGTTCAACAACTGTCTATGAGTGAGAACATGCAGTGTTTGATTTTCTGCTCTTGTGTCAGTTTGCTGGTTTCCAGATTCATCCATGTCCCTACAAAGGACACAAACTCACCGTTTTTTATGGCTGCATAGTATTCCATGGTGTATATATACCACATTTTCCCTGTCCCAGTCTATCATCGGTGGGCATTTGGGTTGGTTCCAGGTCTTTGCTATTGTAAAAAGTGCCACAATGAACGTTTGTGTGCATGTATCTTTATAATAGAATGATTTATAATCCTTTGGATATATACCCAGTAATGGGATTGCTGGGTCAAACAGAATTTCTATTTCTAGGTCCCTGAAGAATTGCCACACTGTCTTCCACAATGGTTGAACTAATTTAGACTCCCACCAACAGTGTAAAAGTGTTCCTATTTCTCCACATCCTCTCAAGCATCCGTTATCTCCAGATTTTTTAATGATCACCATTCTAACTGGCATGAGATGGCATCCCAATGCGGTTTTGATTTGCATTTCTCTAATGACCAGTGATGATGAGCATTTTTCATATGTTTGTTGGCCTTATATATATATATCTCCCTTTGAAAAGTGTCTGTTCATGTCCTTCACCCACTTTTGAATGGGTTTGTTTGTTTTTTTCTTGTAAATGTGTTTTAGTTCTTTGTGGATTTTGGATATTAGCCCTTTGTCAGATGGGTAGATTGCAAAAACATTTTTCCCATTCTGTTGGTTACACATTCACTCTAATGATAGTTTCTTTTGCTGTACAGAAGCTCTGGAGTTTAATTAGATCCTGTTAGTCTATTTTGACTTTTATTGCCAATGCTTTTGATGTTTTAGTCATGAAGTCCTTGCCTGTGCCTATGCCCTGAAATTGTCCCCAACTCTTCTTTTCCTTCAGACTGGAATGTCCTCAATGAGGACAAAGGGAGTATGGAGTCAGAAGACTGACAAAACCTGTATCCTTGAATAAATTTCAGGTGGCAGCCCTGCCCATCAGCCCTGAACCACCTGCCTATCTCTATATTGTTAGAAAGAGAGAAATAATCTTCTTTCTTATTTGAACATTGCATTTTAGGTCTCTTTGTTACAGGAACTTAGCGTATTCCCTAAGTAATCCATCTCTCCAAGTTTCCTATGACTTGTTCTAATGTTCCCTGTGGGTCTCATTCTTTAAAACGAAGACAAGAAATTTTTTCTGCGTAAGGACAGAGAGTAAAAATTTTAGTCTTCTCAGGTCACATACACCTCTGTTCCATATGGCTTTGTCTTCTTTTTTACAACCCTTTAAAAAGGTAAAAACCAGTCTTAGCGCAAGGGGCCATATAAAAATTAGCCCCAAAATTGGCCTTGTGGGCCACAGTTTTAACCAACCCCTGGAATCAACAAATATGGATATAACTTCCCTTAGATAAAAAGAAATTCTTTTATGTCTTTAGTTGACTATGTCTAAAATGGAAGCCCAAAACAGTGTGATAAGAGGCTTAGTTAAAGCAAGTACTAGATGTCATGAAAGCAGAAAAGACAGGAAGTGAAAATGCCTATTTACTAGTTTTCATCACTGGTGTTAATAGGCATATTTTGATGTGTATTCTTTCTTCTCTATTGCGTGATGTGCTTTCCAAGTGTAGGGACCAGTTTTGTAATTCTCCTTTTTAGCACAGTGATCTGCATACAGAAAACAATCAATAAATATAGCTGTCTGTCTTGTTCATTGATGACTTTAGCACCTACTCCCATGCCTTTCATAACAAAGAGTACATTTTCTGCCCAAGTAACTAAGTAAATGTTACAGATTTGCTTTGCCCTCAACATTTCTTGGCATTCCCACCTATTTTAACAACATAATTTAAAAGGTGAAGTAGATAACAACCACAATTAACTAAACTAGAACACATACCAAAACGTTTACAAATAGTGTTTTATATTGTTACATATTAACACCAAAAGACTCTCCGTTTACAAATAGTGTTTTATATTGTTACATATTAACACCAAAAGACTCTCCCTTCCCCTTGGAAGATATTAACTGGTAGGTCTGCATGAGGACTGTAGCTCTATGAAGAGAACTGTAACTCTATGTAGTCCTTTCTAGCATTCTAAGATTAACATCTCCCTAGAAAAAGGAATAACAGAAGACCTAAATTTCTGACAGGTACAATGGTAACAGTGTGGTTTGAGTATTTTCTTACCAATGTTATAAATTTCTTGGTTATCAGAAAAAATAATTACTAATTGAATGGCCAGAAACATATTCCAGAGCTAAATGTAAGCATCACACTTACTTTTTCTCAATTCCACCACCAGTTTTGGGGGTAGTTGTGAGTTGACCTACATAGAACATTCAGAACACTTAACAAATAAATGTTCTTGCTTCTTGTTTTCTTTTGTTTTGTAACATTCCTTTTTTAAAATTCAAACAAAAAACTGTGTTTTCTACAAAGTGGTCTATAGATCATTTCTCACTATATTTTATGCTCTAAAACAGAACTGGGCATCAAAATCATCCTGGATTTATACTGCCATCAGAATTTAGCATCTCATATCCCATCTTCTTGACAGTTCTCTCCGTTTCATGACAGTCCACAGCTGATAGCTTTACTATACGTTTTCATTATTTTTCAGTGTAGTACTTTGTGCTGCCTTAACTTTTGTTTCTTGCCTAATTGCTTTACATGCCAGTCTTACATCCTCAGAAAGACTGATTTTAACCTCCTTAAGGGCAAAATTGTATATTATACCTCTCTTCTACTCCAATAACTATCAGCAATTATAACCCAAGACAGATAGAAGGGTTCAATAAATATTTGTTGAATGAAGTTCAATTAATTTTCTTTTCCAAGGCTTGGAAGACAAAACAATGTGCCTACCTTGCTGTGTAAGAATAACTTACTCCCCTCCCCTCCTATTTCTCCACTGAAGCAAGGTTTACAACCCTGGACTCGCTGCACAGCTCTAGGCAATACCTGATACTCTCACACGCAAACACAATTTATGCTGTACAAAGGTTTATGGGAGGTCCTGGGAGGCATAGTCCATACAAATTACCAGGTCCAACTATCTCATTAGTCCAGGCTAGGAAACTTGTTAGGATTTAAAATCCTATTGAAATGAAAATATCAGAGTGGAGTTTAAAACAAGCTGCTTTCTTCCATCCCAGCATTTCTGATTTGAATGCTAGTCTAAGTTATGTATTCCTTCTCCTTTGGTTTATATTTCACTTCCATAAAATTGTTTTCTTTCTGACATTTGGATGATAAAATGGACATTTATACCCAATACCACACTTAGACAGACATATTTCTGAATTACATACAGACATGTAAAAGATATAACCAGTTCTGGAAATTAGGCCCAAACATCAATAATATATTTCCTATTTAAACACTAACATCCAGTGACTCAAACACATATTCCCTCATTTTCATTCCTTCTCTCTCATATCTGTACAATCTTTCATTCACCAAACACATGCTCTAATTTTGTTTTTCTTACCGATTTCTTATTTGTAGCATTTATGTCACTCTTTTATCTTGTTTCATAAAGTATAAATAAATATAGTAAAGATATAAATGCAATTTATAAATATGTGTATATATACATTTGTGGTTATATTTGCACATATACATACACAAACACACACATTGTTACTGTGGTCAATCTACAACTCATAAATGTGGCTGTGTTCTAAAACATCATTGGTTGATCCATTTTTGGGATCTTGGCCTAATTTTTACACAGAGGCAATATTGTATATAATGGTTAGGTCCTCTGAAGATTCAGTCTACTAGATCATGTTGTGACTGATTTCAATTCAGTAGATCCTGGTTTCATTAATCCAATAGGGCAAACTTGGCACCTTGACACCTTGGTGGGCAGAGAAGAAGTCTGGAAGCCAAGATCAGATAGAGGGATGAGATAACTGAACAAGCTGTAAGCTAGATACTGACAAAGAAAGCCAGATGTTCCGTGTCTAATAGTGAAAGAAAGAAATAAAGGTGAACTTAGACCTGCTCGAGTTGGAAAATCCAAGCAGAGGAAGAATATGTACAAAGTATACAGGAAAACAAAACATGGCATATTCGTCATATCTTTAAAAACCTACCAGTATTTTATACACTGCTAGGGCATAAGGTATGTGGGGAGTGGAGTGGAAGGAGTCTAGACAGGTGGTTAGGAACAGATCACAGTTCTGTGATCAGCCTTTTCAGAGACACTGTGTTACTCAGAGAATTGCAGGGCTGAGAGGAAACTAAAGCAGAAGAACTGGGCCAACAGATTGGAACACACAGAAAAACTATGACTCAGTCAGCATCTAACAGCACGGGGCTTTTCTTAGGAACACCAGGAACCAGTCATTAGCACAGTGAATTCCAATTCTATTCCCACACTAGGCGGGTGAGACCGCAAACTATTCTCTGTCCTTGTCAGAACTGGCTTGGGAACGGGGGAATGGTTGGCACACAGGGCGTCAGTTATCCAAGCCTAGAATTGCTGACACAGGCCACCATTTACAGCTTGCCCTCCAGGTGAAACCACACTCAAACTTCTCACTTAGAACCCCAAGAATGTTTCCTCAATAAAAAGCACCTGTAAAAGAAATAGAGACTTTCTCTCGTTGGGCCATATTAGGCTTTACGAGCAAGAACAGGAACCTGAAGATCTGAAGGAATAAGTGGAAGAGGCTATAGAAGAAACTCAGGGATCCCAGCCCTAAGGGAGAAAAACTTGATGTTCACAATCAGAGGAAGGGAGAGAGAAAGTCCTGAGGCAAAGAAAAATCTATAACTAGAGAGCCACTGGCATGAATGAAATCTCCTCAAATTCAAAGTATGCTTGGAAATATTAGCAATATCTGCTCATAGATCACAGTCAGGGGTCTATGATGCTGAAGTTTAGATGAATGTTTGGGGAAATCTGGCACGAATTATGTTCTTCTGAAATATAACTATAGATTTTTTCTAGGTCTAGAAGAGAGACTTTTGAAACAAGAAGAAGGAGGAGCATTGTATTTGAGAAGAGGGGGAGCATAGAGAACGTGAGGTAGCCCTAACAGTAACAGATGGTGCTGTCCCTAGGAAGCAGATGTCACCCCACGGCAACCTCTACAGTCATAAACAGCAAACTGCTCAACGGTAGGGGCCAGGCCTATTTGGCATTCACTGGATACCTAATATCTAGGAGAGTGCCTGGCACATAGTGAGCATTCTACCAGTATTTGTTGAATGAATAACAAGAGCTACCATTTACTGACTGCTTACTATGTGAGGCACTTTCCTAAATGCTTTCTTTGAGCTCACTACGTTGGTACTATTAGTGTCCTTATTTTGCAGAAAGAGTAATTTATTTGTTCTAGGTCAGAGTTCCCAAATCTCTGCAATATTCACATAATTATAGAGATTATGCATAATTCTTTGTTGTGGGGAGTTTCTCTGCATATCACGTGATGTTTAGCAGCATCCATGCCCTCCCGTGGAACCCCATCCCTAATCGTGGAGATCTAAAATGTCTCCAGACAATGCTAAACATTCCCTGGGGGACAAAACAGCTCCCGGGTGATAACCACCACTTAAGTTTTCCAGCTGGTAAGTGGTAGAACTAGGACTTGAGACCAGGTAGGCTACTCCAGAGACTTTGCTCTTATATGCTACAGCTGCCAAATGAACGTATGACAGCTAGCGCTTAGTGACAACTCACTATAAGCCAGGCACCAAGCTGCATGATTCCTATATAATCTCATCTAGAAGAATAATTCAAAGAAAGTTTTTTTTTTCTTAAGTTGATTCATATCTGCCAGATCCTTTTCCAAATACTTTTGCAGGACTCAGAACTACATTTTGGTTTTCTGAAAGCTAAGGCCCTGACTTTTCCGCCCCATTTTTGGTAATAGCAATGTACCTTAGTGAACTAAAAAAATAGCTTTAATTTCTACATTAAATCAATTCTGACTTCTTTGTGGCATTAAAGACTCATATTGTGCCAGTTTTACTATAATACTCTAAAATCATCTTAAAGTAGAAATACAAATCACCGGAGAATAGCTTTCTAAATATATGAGCTATGGCCTTTGTGAAACCCACACGGGGGATTAATTGATTGTAATGTTGCCAATGCACTTCATGGAAGAATGGACTCTAATAACATCAACAAACCACAATCCATAGAGTTTATCTCTCTCACTTTTAAAATTTATCTACAAACTGAAGTCCAGGGGGTTTAATTTCAAATCCTACCTGTCTCTTAGTATTTAGAAGATGCCTCATGAAAATACTCATTATTAAAGGTAATAAACCCCACTGAGAAATATAGCAACACAATTTGGTATCGTGGTGTTCCCCAATGCACAAAACAGTGTCTGAAATTATGTCAACAAAGGATGCTTTGAAAGGTGAGTAATAATGTCAGTATGAATTACTTAAGTAATATACAAATTGTATCAGTACTTTGCCACACAAATGTACCTACATTTGAAATAGGCATTTTTTAAATAACTGTGTACACTCTACAGTCAGTATATACTAAATTTTGATGCCAGTTCCAACGTTTTCTAGTTTAAACAAATGAACCTCTCTGGACCCTGGTTATTTTGGTTCCCATTATAAAATGGGAATAATAATAATAGAACACAGGGTCATAGGACTAATATGTATAAACCACTTACAATAGTGCTTGAAACATAATGAATGCTGGATTAACATCTCTCTCACACATGTAGAGAAGCACATACACATTTTGATAATTTTTATTCAAATTAGTGTATTAGTACAATATGGATAAATAAAGAGCGAAGCCCTCAATGCCAGTTAACTAGACATGTCTACTGCTCTTCTAGCAAAACTAGAATACTGGCATTTTTATTATGAGTACAGAAAAGTCATGGGAAAAGTAGAACACTTCTGTAATATAAATGGATATAAACAGTCATTTTATCATGCAGACTATCAGCTTTTCACAGCCACAACTGTGAGTTCATCAGCTAAGTAAGAATACATTGAACTACGACATTTTCTTCTGCTGGTCTAGAAGCCTAGCTTCAGCATCTGAGGAGGAGGAGGACCTGAGGACTGCAAGATGGCAATTTACAGGGTGTAATGAGGGGGTTTAATTTTGTGCATCTCCCACACCTCCCCACACACGCTTCAATCTGTGCCACATGGGTGAATTTGTATTACACCATTCCTGTTCTTATATGATCTTTGTAAAATTCTCTCATTCCTTTATACTATCTGTGAAGGACTGTTATATACTACTGTACTAATTATGCTTCTACAGAATATTTATGTGCCCCTTGGTAACCTTGGAAACCCCAGCCAAAAATTATAAAGAAAATTAAGGCATTACGGTCTTTATAGAAAGAAATCAGTCTACATTTGTATCTACATGCTGCTTATAATAATGGTGATAAATAAAAACAAAACTGTACTGGAAGAAACAAAAATGACTGGTATATACAAATGATATGCAATAGAACTCATTAAAAAAGAATTATTTGTAACAATGACCCAGATCAATGGTTTAAATATCCATAAGATTTCTCTTCATTAATATTAATTAAGAATATGTGCATTTGTATATAAAGCCAGGAAAATTCTGCACTATCCTAAGAATAATAACAAAAATGCTTTCCAAAAAGGGCTCTCAGTTTTATGCAGAATTACTAATATGAAATGTGATATAATTATCTAATTCCAAGATTTTTTTCTGCTATTAGAATTTTTTTCTAATTTCTAGAACAACTTAGTGAAGTATTCACTTGAGGACTATCATTCCTTCAAGTTTGCTGTCAAGGCTATGATCATAAAGTTTTTGTAATGACTCCACTGAAAGAGACCGTAAGAATGCTGTTCTTCACACCCATGATAACACTATTTGCTGCCATCTGGGAACACAGTTTTGGATTGCTTTTCTGTCAGTTGAGCTTGGTTACACTGCTTCGCCCAGGCTTTTTCAGTTCTTCCCATGACCATTGCCACAACTTGTGAGACAGATGCCTCAGGTCAGGTTTCCATTCTAATTCTCAGAATTCAGTGTTATCTAATTGTTAGTACCCATTCAACCTCATCCCAGGCCACTCTCCCACAAGCATGCTGCATTCTGCCTATGCCAAACTACTTGCAAGCCTCCGAATGCATCAACTTCTTGAACTCCCCATATTTTTGCAGCTGCTGTCCTTCTGCCTACAACGTCCTCCCACAGCTCATTGGCCTGTCAAACTAGCACCTAAATGCTTTCCAAGTTCCAGCTCAATCAAACACCTTGCTTGATTGAGGAGGCAGTCCTGAAGACACCAACAAGTTGATAGAGTTGGTGATTTATTCCTCAGAGTGTCAGTATATTGAGTGCTGTCTCCACAAGCTTACTGTATTGCAAGTTATTTACTCGATTTCATGTCAATGTCTCTTACTACACTGTGAGTTCCTTGCAGACAGTACTCAAGATTTATCTACTCCAATTTAGCCCATTTCCAGACATAATTTAAAACAATGTAAATAGATTAGTAATAGCCTCCATTTACTGAGAATTTATGTACCAAGATTTTACATTTTTTATCTCATTCAACAATCCTAAGAGGAAACGACAGGTAACAAAAATCAGATTTGTAATCATCACAGAAGGTGGTCTCCCCAGTGACAAATGGACACATGAAGAAATAAATGACTGAATGACAAATAAAATATTTCAAATATACTGAAATATTGGGACTTGTGATCAGTCACCACCCATTGAGTCTCTTTTCCATTTTCCACCACTTCCACTCTCAATAGCCCACCTCTGGACTGTTGAAAAAGTCTTCTGGTCTCCCTACATCCAATCGTTGTGTTCTCAAATCCATTCTCCAAAAGTGTTTATTAAACTGTATTTGCATGAATGCATTCCTAAGAGTCTGTAGGTAACCTATAAAAATCGTAGTACTTTATGACTTGTTACAATAGTATCTTTTAAGATATTAGTATTAATACACTCTAGAATATTTTTTAAATCACCTTCCAATGGAGGACTATCATGAAATTTCAGAGCCTGCCTTTGTGTTTTTGTTTTTAATTTCATTGATCCCAGCAATACTATTTTAATTGTCACAGACAAATGCAAAAAGATGCAGATAAATAACACTCATAAACGATGGCTTTGAGCCAAGGGACAGGCAAGTTATTAATATATCACTTTCTTCACTATAGGAAGAAAGATTTTGCAGTATTTACGGCAAAGTGGTAGGAGAATTGAGTAATCTGCCAGTACATGGATCGGTTTTAAAAGATCCTGCATCCTAGAAATACCATTTGACCCAGCAATCCTATTATTGGGTATATACCCAAAGGAATATAAATCATTCTGCTATAAAGATTCATGCATGATATGTTCATTGCAGCACTATTCACAATAGCAGACCTGTGATCAACCCAACAACCCATCAATGATAGACTGGATACAGATGTGGCATATATACACCATGGAATACTATGCAGCCATAAAAAGAAACACGATCATGTCATTTGCAGGGACATGGATGGAGCTGGAAGCCATTATCCTCAGCAAACTGACCCAGAAACAGAAAACCAAGCGCCGCATGTTCTCACTTATAAGTGGGAGCCAAATGATGAGACCTCATGGACACACTGCAGGGAACAACACACACTGGGAACTGTTGTTGGGGAGGGAAAACATCAGGTAGAATAGCTAACGGATGCTGGGCTCAATACCTAGGTGAGGGGTTGACATGTGCAGCAAACCACCATCGCACATGTTTACCTGTATAACAAATCCTGCACATGTATCCAAGAACTTAAAAGTTGAAGAAAAAAATTAAATTACATATAAATAAACAAAAAAAGAATCTGTATCCTAGCAGTCACCACCATATTTACATTGTAAGCAACAATTTAGGTTTTCACTAACACATCATTCACTATATTCAACTAATGTTGTTCATCTGTATTTACAGGTTTGTTTGTATTAATATTTAAATTATAAATTTGCTTTTATTTAAAGTAAATGTGCAAGGAATTTATACTTTGTTTTATATTTATGTAATTTAACAATATAAATAATTCAGGTATAGATATATAATGTGAGGAATCTTTTTTCCCTTTAAAAAAGATTTATATAATACCCTTAGTTGAGATATACTGACTAAAGGCCCTTTCTAAAGGACCACTATAACCAAAAAGTTAAATTCCACACTGGCTGAGAGTAGGTACAAAATGCACATGTATTGCTTTGAAGTCGATTTGCACTTTCCTAAGCAAGGCACTTTTTTCTCTCAAAATGCCTTAATATACGCTGTATTGATTGGTTCTTAACAAATACTGAGTAAGCAAAGAAACACAGGCATTTCCTAACCAACAAAAGTTTCAACCATTTTTGGCTACATATCTATAGCTTAAAACAAATTGTACTATGAGTGAATCAAAAGTGCTATAGGACATGTTGCAATTTATTTTCTTTCCTTTTCTCCTAAGGTGGAAATAGGTCAAATACATAGAGAAGTGATATCTTTTAAAAGATGAAAATGTTTTCCTATGGTAGCTACATGTCTGAATTTGAGGAGATAAGTAGTTTTGTAAAACAGTATGGCAGGTAGACCCCTATATTTGGTATTTTTCATATTCAGAAAAGTGTTCTTTTTTGTTTGCCATAATGACCCACTGAGGAAAACCATAATTATTTTATTAAAATTCAACAGTTTAAAACTCAGTAGACCAATGCACACCTTGTGCTCTGGGCTGTATCTCAGAAACCTTTTAGTTAAAAATACAATGGATAGAAGAGAACAGAAATTGGCAGGCTATGTGGTATGGCATTTCAAAATTGCTCCAATTTCCCTGATTACCAGAAGTAATTGAGCTGCTTTAAGTGTACCCCATGGTCCTTTTCACATGCCTTATTTCTAAATCATGTAAATCAACTTTCTATAGATTAAATCCTTAAATATCACATGCTTTCAAGAATCTAATTGACCAGTAATCCTATTTACATATTTCTGTGCAAAAGAACAGCATAAGCTCCCTGTCCCAGACGTATTATCTTCCTCTATGTAAAAGTGTAAAGCTAGGCAAGATATGGAAAGTAACTATTTGTAGGCATTGGAAAACAATCACATAGCTATGATCCTTGAAGGAACTCTGTCTTTCTACCTAGGAGCACTTTTCAAACTTTAAGCCACAGAGAAGCAGAAGAAAAAATGGGTAGAAGAGGAGCTCTAGGAATCTTGCATAGGGTTCCCCAAGAACTCTATAAATTTCCTAAGTATGGCCAATGGCTAAGCTGTGCATCTGCAGTGCAAGATTCTAGCTGACTGGCAGTGAACATCTCCTGGGGCTATACGTTGAACAGAGATTCCAGGGCTCAAAGTACTGGGAGGCACTGGATTATGATCATCCAGAGCGACCTCTCTGAACACCCAGAGAATTCACTTCCATAAAGATTCATGCCTTAGGAGTGAAGCCACTCTAGCTCTCCTAGCCACCTTAACAAATCCTAAACCAAGCTTGAAGAGAATAAGGATAATCTTCCATTAAAATGACTGCCTGATAGGGGAAAAAAAAAGAAGAAAAAAAAAAAAAAAAACAAGAGCATTCTTCAAAGGAAGATAACAAAATCTAACAGAATACAAAGGGCTTACAATAACCAAAAAACTTTGAAAGAAATGAATGGAAGGAGGGGAAGGGAGGGGAAGGAAGGGAAAGAAAGGGGAAGGGGAATGGAAGGGAGAAAGGGAAATTGAAGGTCTTTATACTACATAATTTCAAGATTTACTATAAGTTCATAGTAATCAGGATAGTATGGTATTGGAATAGCTCAGAGAGTCTAGGAACAGAGGCGTGTTTACATGTTCAATAGATTTTGACAAACCACTGAATAAATTCAACAAGAAAAAGACATTGTTTTCAAAAAACCATGCTGGAACAATTGGATATACTTACAGAAAAAAAACAATCCTTGGACTTCATCTCACACCATAAAAACAAAAATTAATTCAAATTGTATTAGAAATCTCAATATAAAAGGTAGAATCTACAAAACTTCTAGCAGACAGCAAGAAGAATATCTCTGAGAACTTGGTATAGGCAAAGATTTATTAGAGCACGGAAAGAAGCAGCTATAAAATTAAAAATAGATAAACCAGTTTTCCATTTCATCAAAATGGAAAACTTGTGTTCATCAAAAGATTCATTAAGAAAATAACTGTTCTGGATTAAACAGTATCCCACCAAAAATTCATGCCCACTGGAACTTCAGAATGTGATTTTATTTGATATTGACAAGATGAGATCATACTCGTAGGCCCTAAATTCAATGACTGTTTTTTAAGAAGGCCATATATACAAACAGACACACAGAGACAGACAGACAGACAGACAGACACACAGACACACACACACAGACACACACACACACACACACACACACACACACACACAAAGAGGGAAGAGGGCCATGGAGATGGAGGCAAGAATTCAGATGATGCAGTACCAAGAAGTGCCAAAAATTACCAGGAGACACCAGAATCTAGGAAGAGGCAAGAAAGGATTCTTTAGACGGAGCCTTGCAAACACCTTGATTCCACACTTCCGGCCTTCCATGAGAGAGTAAATTTTTGTTGTTTTAAGTTTAAGTGTGTGGCAATTTGTTACAGCAGCCCTAGGAAACCAAAACTTCTGTTCATCAAAAGACTTCACTCAGAAAACAAATAGACAAGGTACATATGAGAGAAAATATTTTATTTGGGGGATGGCAGGGGTAAGTTGTAACTAGAATATGAAAAAAAAAACCCTCCTAAAACTCAATAAAAAAATTAATAAAAATTAGAAAAACAATTAAACAGAAACTTCACAAAGGAATATATAGGAATGGCAAATAAACACATGAAAAAGTACTTAACATTATTTATCATCAGAGAAATGCAAATTAAAGCCAGAGGAGACACCACTATGCACTCATTAGAATGACAAAATTAAAGAATCAATTGCAAGGGAAAATGTAGAACAACTCGAACTCTCAGAAATTGCTGGTGGGGATATAAAATGGTAAAACTTAGGACAACAGTCAGTAATTTCTTTTTCTTTTTTTTTTATTGTACTTCAGGTTCTGAGGTACATATGCAGATCATGCAGGATTGTTGCATAGGTACATACATAGCAATGTGGTTTGCTGCCTCCATCCCCATGTTATCCCTCCCCAACCTACCCCACTGTCCCTCCCCTAGTCCCCCACAACAGACCCCAATGTGTGATGCTCCCCTCCCTGTGTCCATGTGTTCTCATTGTTCAACACCTGCCTATGAGTGAGAACATGTGGTGTTTGATTTTCTGTTCCTGTGTCAGTTTGCTGAGAATGATGGTTTCCAGATTCATCCATGTCCCTACAAAGGACATGAACTCATCTTTTTTTATGGCTGCACAGTAATCCATGGTGTGCATGTGCCACATTTTCCTTGTCCAGTCTATCATTGGTGGGCATTTGGATTGGTTCCAGGTCTTTGCTATTGTAAACAGTGCTGCAGTTAACATACATGTGCATGTATCTTTATAACAAAATGATTTATAATCCTTTGGATATATACCCAGTAATGGGATTGCTGGGTCAAATGGAATTTCTATTTCCAGGTCCTTAAGGAAGTGCCACACTGTCTTCCACAATGGTTAAACTAATTTACAGTCCTGCAACAGTGTAGAAGTGTTCCTATTTCTCCACATCCTCTCCAGCATCTGTTGTCTCCAGATTTTTTCATGATAGCCATTCTAACTGGCATGAGATGGTATCTCAATGTGGTTTTGATTTGCATTTCTCTACCCTATAAGCCAGCAGTTCTACTTCCAGGTATTTACCAAGAAAAGAAAAAGGATATGTTCAGAAAAGATTTGTTCTGTGCCACTATAGCAAAATATCTGAGACTGAATAATTTATAAAAAACTGAAACATATTTTCCCATAGTTCTGGAGGCTAGGAAGTTCAAGATTAAGGTACCAGCGGGTTTGGCTGCCTAGTGAGAGCTGCTTTTTGCTTCAAAGATGATGGCTTGGCATGGTGCGGTGGCCCATACCTATACTCCCAGTACTCTGACAGCCCAGGCAGATTACTGTGCCCAGGAATTTGAGACCAGCCTGGGCAATGTGGTGAAACCCTGGCTCTATGAAAAATAAAAAAAATAGCCAGGTGTGGTGGCTCACACCTGTGGCCCCAGCTACCGGGGAGGCTGAGGTGAGAGGATCGCTTGAGCCTGGGAAGTGGAGGTTGCAATGAGCCATGATCGTGTCACTGCACTCTAGCCTGGGTGACAGAGTGAGACCTTGTCTCAAAAAACAAAAAAGACAGCACCTTGTTGGGGCAGCCTCTGGAGGGAAGGAAAGCTGTGACTTCGTGTGGCAAAAGGTGAAAGGGCAAATGAGTAGAATATCACATGAAGCCTATTTTATAAAAGTCTTAATCTCATTCACAAAGGAGGTGCCCTCACAGCCTAAACATCTCTGAAAGATTCCATCTCTTAATATTACCACATTAGTGAGACCTGAATTTTGGAGAGGACACATTCAAACAATAGCAAATTGGAAACACTCATATGTCCGTCAACAAAAGAAGAGAAAAACAAGTTGGGATATATTTATACAATGACTTATTACTTAGCAATAAAAAGGGACAAACTTCAGTTGTAACAACATGGATGAATCTCAAAAACATTATGGAGAACAAAGGAATCTAGATACAAAGAAACTACCGACTGATGCCATTTAGAGAAAGCACTACAACACAAAAAAACTAAGCATTGTTGTAAAAATCAGCCCCTCAAAAGTCGGGGATGGGGAAGGAGGAGTGGCAGGGTCACCTGGAAAGAGGCACAAACATGCTTGAATTATTTTTTATATGAGAAATGTTGGAGTAACTAAAGAAATATGGCACATACAGGTTTGAGCTATGTGCTTAGTGTCTGTGCATTTCACTGTATATAAATTAAAACTCAAAGAAATTTTAACAGATGAGCACAAATATAAGCATATTAAATTTTAAAATCCAGTTCTAAATTTTAAATAAATCACTAATTTAGTAGAAAATAGTCATTTCTGGAGATCTGATCACAATAAACCTCCATTTTCCTTTTTTCTAGTTAGTGAAGGATAATACCCTGGAAGAGTTTATTATTGTGCACAATATAAAAGGAATCTAATTTTTTAAATTATAATGAATAACTACTCTATTATCTTAATTCCAGAAAGCTGCCACATAATTCCAACCTATTCCCTTACTGAATTTTTTTACATGCCCTCTAAATCCTTTATATTTTCCATTCCAAAATGGAATAATGAGAGTCCCAAAATTCCAATAAAGTTTCATCAATCTAGGATAAGCTTCTCTTCTTTATAAACTAAAAAAATTCAAAGTATTTGACCACTATAACTTTAGAAATTGCCATTAAGTAACACAGGCTCCAAATTTTATTCTAGAAACTCAAGCCTTCCTTTATATTTTTATACATGTCAAACAAGACTTGCCCCATCACAAATGAACACAAGTGTGAAAAGATAGTGCCCAGTAACTAAGTATAGCCTTTGCTAGTCAAGTATAATTCCTGACTTAAAGTTCACCAAACACATGGAAGGGGACAGGAGTGGCGAACAGCATTTAGAACGGTGCTGTTCAATACGGTACAGTATAGCGCACAGCTAGATCAATGCACCAGTCATATAAAGACTAAAGTATCAAAATTAAATACAATTTTTAAATTCATTTCTTCTTTCACATTAGTCACATTTCAAGTGCTCAATGGTCACATAGGGTTAGTGGCTACCATATTGAACTGGATGTTTCCATGACACTATTCTGTTGGACAGCTCTGACTAACAAGAAGCTGTGTGAAAGGCAGTCCTAAGGTAAAAATCTTCATTTTAAATTCAATGGAAACTCAGTATTCTGAAGTGAAGGAAATGACCCAAAGCTAACAATTAAGATTTGGAACTTTGTGAACCAGAGATTTGTCATAAACACATGCACGCACGCACACACACACACACACACACACACACACACACACACACACAGAGTACTAAGGCAAAAACCAGAGGTCAATCAGTATTATTATTGACCTCTGGTCAATCAGTATCTACTCTCAGGTCACATGAGAGTTATCCTAAAGAGCCTGAAGCAGCAAAATTCAATTTGCCTCCACTTTCAAGGAAAATCTTTGAGCCAAGGTGTATGTTTTATTTGACTGCCTAGTCTCTATTCATGTCAAAGATTTAATCCTGAAGGTTTTCAAAATTCAAGACTTTAGATTAGAAAATGGCTTGCACTCCACACTAAGGCAGTGCTCATTTTGGACTTATGAAAATGCTAATATAATAAAAATGGACTTGGAACATTTACACCAGGAACACTAATAACCATATGGACTAATGATTGGAGTACATCCCTTGAAGTTACTGACTTGGCCATGCACGTGATTTAAGGCATTTAAGAGACAACTTATAGGCCAGACGTCTGTGAAAATGTTCACATAGCATCTGTGGTTCGTTATGCAAGTATATATTTAGAGATTATTGACCCCCAAAGACCACGAAAGTTTCTTTGGAGCCATCATAATGATGCATTTACAATAAGAAAAAAATACAGCATTGCCAGACAGTCTATGATGTTAGCATCAACATGGATGCTCTGTTTTTATGAAGATTCTTGACTCTGCAGATGGGAATGGCTTCTCTAGTGCCACTGTGGTCTAATCATATCAAACCCTGCTAAGAGAGTCCTCCATTTATGGGTCACTAGCAGTATTGATCAGCACGACTCCTCTGGAACCATTATCATCTGTCATGTCAATATTGTTGCTACTATACCCTACTGCATTTTAAGTTGCTGCAGTAGTGGAGTAGCTCAAGTTCTAGGTGAAAAAATTCCAATTTTTCTTCCAAACTCTCCGCTTTCAGACAATATGCAAAAACATTATATTTCATTGTAAGCAACTGAACCCACTAAGATGATCAATTCAAAATAAATCCTAAAACATATTATTTTCTAGTTTTTTCCCAAGCCAACAGCATATGTGGTTTGTTATGCAAGTAGTATACACATCTGTACTTGCTAATTATTAAGCTGCCCAAACAATCTTTCAATTTCCATTTGAGCTCTCTATGTATGATACATATAAATGTTATCTGTTTTTTTAAATTATACAACCTTCCAAAATTAAAAACAACCCATCCATATACTGTGGCATTCTGAGATTTCATAAATAATAATGCTCTGAAGCCAGTGTCAGACACAGGACTTCTGAAAATGGCTTTTTAAGCTCAGAATACCTTGTGGGAGTGTCACAGAGAGCAGCTGATTAATACCTGGCAACATTTTCTTCCATTCTATATGATCCCTGATACCAGAACTCAGAGTATTACATAACATTCTATGCTTCCAATAGCTCTGAGGATGACAGGCCAAGACAGAAAAGGACCACAGTAATGGGCAAGGGACTCATTATTACCATGCACAAAGCAACAACTCACCCCATGCCAACTTCACCAGTGCAGTAAGAAAGCAAACAGGATCAAAAGTAGAATATTTGAACCCTCATTCTCACGAAGTAAGGGTATTAGATTATTGTCTATGTGTATTTTACTTCCATTAATAATCCTATCTTCCAAACCAAGGTGAACATTCCTTAAGTATTAAAATCATATATCCCATTAGTATTTATTGTTCAACTCTGCTGACTAACACAGTAGATTTAACACAATGGACTTATTTCTATTTTCTTATGCGTAACAGGGATAATATTTCATAAATTATTAATGTACCTTTCTAAATGCAGTCACCTTAGCTAGCCTAAGCAGTCTTCTGCCTGAGAGAAAGATTTTGGCTCAGTATAGAAGAAATGGGAAAAAAGAAAAAAAAAAAAAAAAAAAAAAAAGCCTTGTACTCTCTACAAATGACAGCAAGAGAGCAGAAAAGAGAAGCAAGAAGTTAAAAAAAATTTTTTTAACCCACTCCATGCAAGACTAGATAGGGTTGTGAAGAAAATAAGCAAAGAGAAGAGATTTTTTTTCTCTCTCTCTTGGGCTATTGGCCTGGAGAGAGGGAGCTGTGTTAAATAAGTGTCAAAAAGAGTAGAAAACTTTGGGAGGCTGCGGCAGGCAGATCACTTGAGACCAGGCGTTCAAGACCAGCCTGGTCAACATGGCAAAACCTCATCTCTACTAAAAACACGAAAATTAGCTGGGTGTGATGGTACACGCCTGTCATCTCAGGTACTTGAGAGGCTGAGGTACAAGAATTGCTTGAACCTGGAAGGCAGAGTTTGCAGGGAGCCAAGATTGAGCCACTGCACCCAGTCTCAGTGACAGAGCAGAACTTAGTCTCAAAAAAAAAAAAAAAAAAAAAAGCAGAAAAAGACTTGCCCACTTTGTGTTGACTCAGGAAGATGATGGCTTTGTGGGCTACAACTGTATGAACTTAGGGCACAGCTACATTAAATTAAACACTAAGTGCAGCAAGCTAAGTAGAAGGGATGTCCTGAAATTTACCTGTCCCAATGTTTGGCTGGGGACCTTGCCAGAAAGGACACTGGAGAGGTGGTGAGGTGCCTTTACACAAAGCAATGCAGACCAACCTCCCAGGCAAGACTCATATATGAGTTAGCATCAGACCCCCTAGGCTCTATAGTACCAGTGCGAGCCAAGATAAGGCAGTCAGCCAGGAGGTTGATCTCTCTGTATCACTAGCTCCATCTGATGGAGCTAACAAAAATCCAGTAAACAAGTGACAGTGACCATAGAAGCTACCAGTGCCAGCAGAACACACAGCAATAGGCGGGCAAAGTATATCAACTGCCACAGCAGCAGACAGAGCAGCATAGCACAAGACCCTCTTCCCCACCCCCATCCTTCCTGGACAGAAACCAGAGAATACTCCTCCCAAAGATCTCAAGTCTTTCTTTTAGTTATGAGGTCATGAAAACCTACCTCTCTCCTCATGAACTGCCACCACTTCAGAAAAAAGAGAGAGAAGGGGCAGTCTATTTGAGAAACTAGACTTTTTAATCAATAGACTGATCACTATTTCCCATCTAAAAAGAGCTCATGCTTTAAGCAGTGGTCACTGGACCAAAAATAAATCACTTATTAAAAATATATTATAATTTTTTAAGACAAGAGTCACAAACCAGTAACCCCACAAGTGGCCCATCCATCTACAGACATGTAAATTTGAATAGTTCTAAGTGACACCTATACTTCCCACTCATCCACTGACCTCGCTACCCCTTATAATCTCACATCAGGTTGAGTGAACTCATTATATTACTTGCCTGAGCCATGTATGCAATGTTGTTGTGACAACCTGCTTTAAAAGTTTAAGATTATTTAGGTCTGTTTCTTTCCATTGAATTTACACATTGGGAAACGGGAACTCAAATTTTAAAAGGTTTTTAAAATTAGATGCATGTAGGATTTTTTTAATATAACACAAAATACTTGAACCACAAAAGAAAAAAGTTATAATGTGGACTCCATTAAAATTAAATATTCCTGCTCATCAAAGGAATCCATGAAGAAAATAAATAGATAAGCTACAAACTAGAAGAAAATATCCACAAAATGAGTATCTAACAAAGGACATGTATTCATAATAAATGAAAAAATATTACAAACCAAAAATAAAAATATGCAAATCTCATTTTCAGAATAACTAAACAGGCATTTCACAAATAGAAAATATATAATGATCAGCTAATACATCATGAGATATCAGGGAAATACAAATTAGGTCCAAAGGAAATATCTCTTCACACCGTGAAAATGGATCAAATCAGAAAGACTGCAAGAAACACTCAGAACTCTCATGCATTCCTGTATGAGTATAGAATGGTATAGAATAGCACAATCGCTTTGGTAAACTGTGTGGAAGTTTCTTAAAAAGTTAAGTATACATCTGCCCCAAAATTCCTCTCACAGACATTTATCTAAAAGGAATAAAAGTATATGTCCAAAAGAAACTTGTAGATAATATTTATGACAGCTTTATTCACAAGGGCACCCTTGGCAACAGTGATAATATAGATGTCAGTGTTAAAGAGAACAGTCAAAGGTATCAGGAAACATAGAGTGCAATTTAGGAGGAGAGTGGTGGATCCCGGTGAAAGAATTAGAAGAAATAGACAAGTACAATTTTGCTCTTGGGACTAATTAGGAAGATGTGGGAGTCCAAGATTATCTTACACATAGTATACTTAAAATATCTGTATTATATGCAAATACCTAAATAACTATGAATGAAACAAGCTAGAGTGCATTTTATATTAATACATTTTATCTTAATCAAGTAATTCAACACTTACCTTTTTGTTCAAAGAATCAACAAGAGAACTCTAAACAGTTATTGCTTTATAACAGAAACGCCTGAATCCATCTGGCCAGCACACTACTGGAAACAGTAATGACATCTGCAGTCTTCCAAACCCACCCAACTACTACCACCCCTCTGCCATAAATCAAGAGAAATAATGAATTCATATCCATAAATAAATACTAATTGTTAAACTTCAGGGAGACTTTGGTACAGAACTTAACAAAGTCATTTCTATCCATTTCCTTCCAGACTTGAACTCCTAGAATTGTTAAATGTACTAAAACCTCAGACAAGCCAAAATTTGGACTCTTTGTTTATGATTGCATGTCAATAACACAAAATATGCACATATAAAAAATAGATGAGGATAGATGAAGTCAAATATGATCTTGTTTCATTCTTTTTTGGCATCCTGCTTAGGACTTTGCTGTCATTTTTACTTTTTACCAGTAATTTTTTAAATTTACAACGATAGCTAAAGATAGAATTAAACGATAGCTCTAAAAATGCTTAACCAGTCTATCTGGAGGAGGGAATAGTAGCCAACTAACATTTATAAACCCCATTCCTCCTACAGAGGGATGATGTGCCATGTGCGAAATGGCCTATTTCAGTTTCCAAGGTTGGCAACAATCTGCACCAGGGAGACCAAGTTCCAGAGCCAGCAGTGCCCAGGTCTTTTCATGCTTCACATACTGACAGCTGAATCTGTTTTGTAGAGTTTATGCCATATCTTGTTCTTCCTCAAAACCTGTAATGCCATAAGAACAGATTTTGCCCTTCAAAAACATTTGATCTTTTATTTTTAAGTATATTTGGTTCTACCTTCTCTAATTAAAACAAGTATCTCTGCAAAAAGAACACAAAAATAACATTTATTTCACACTTTCCATTGTTCCCTCTTGTATTTTTATAGATTGATTTTGAATGAGTTCTCTCCATTTAATCCAAAAAATATAAGTGCATTCACTGTCAATACCAACAGTGGATTTGATTTACTCTTTTTCTTTAAATGAAGAGCCTATTGCCTGAAATTCCATATCTCAATTTAATTATCTGAAGAATGTATTTCTACAGATTCATATCTCAACATACACTGTTGGAAAAAAGTTAACAAATTAGATTTTCCTTACCACTTCTATCAAGACAGTGTGGAAAAGAAAATTAATCCTTTCCTACAATATTTTCCAGTAGCACATATTTGTCATGTTGTTATATAACTTTAGAAAGTCTAAAATGAGGTAGCTCAGCATTTCCACCTCTAGTCTGTGCTTCCCCCCTCCTCCGCCCAGAGAAAAGCTTCGTTACACACAGACGGGTACAGTTTAAACATTCCCTCTCCTTTCTTCATGGGGCAACTAAGATAGTGTTCACTTAAAACCCATTTTTTGCTTGTGGGATGCCTGTGTAATTAATATCAGTCCCGAAAAGTTTTAGAAATAAGACTGAGCCTGCAAGTTTCCACAAGCTAAGCGGCGTTTTCCCAATTTCACCCTCTGACTTTACTAATTTGCTGACCAAAATAACAAAAAGTAATCATCCATTAAATAGGTAGGTTCTCCCCACTCGACAGTTTCCTGCCTGGTCAATGATTCAGAGTGAATGCTCATTTTTTTCCATTAGTCTTTGAAACGTGTTCTAATTTGAAAGTATGTTATCAAAGAACAATTTAAATTGCACAGTTTTTGTGGAAATGCAACCCAATTATTAAAAATTGAACCCACAACAGCAAAGGGATGAAAATATACTATGAGATACTTTGTTGTAGAGAGGACCTATGATAAGGATAATGAAGTATCTGTAGCAACTTTTAAAAAATTGACCTTTACACCATAGGCTTAGTGTCTTCAAGGTGAGTGGCAATAAATATATATTTACTCTGTGTTCTTTTCTTTCCCTTTAGAGGTCTCATTTCTTGTGAACTCTCATGCTCCAAATCAAGTTCTTATATTCACTGCATTTCAACTTCAAATAAGTCTTCAGTTTAACCCATAACGTAAGTCTTATAAAAAGGTATAACTTGAAAGTGTCCTGTATCTTTAGGATTACTGTTTATCATAGAAATTAATAATGAACTGCAGAAAGATTTCAATGAAGACAATCCAGATTTGAGTTAGGAATTTTAAAAGTCTAGTTTCTGACCCTTGGATTTAAATTTAAGGAAATTGGTGAAGTTGTTTCTATGTATTTTCCTTCAGAATAATAGTGAAACATTAATTGTATTAAAATCCAAGGCAAACCCAAGTCTGAATTCTTTAGACTCAAATTTAAAATTAATAATTCCTCCTTTGAGACATTTTAACATTTCTGCCCTTTATTTGGGATACGATATTTCTCCTCCTAGAATGAAAAATCCCTGTTCACATTTGAAAGGCAAAAACATAAAGCCTAGAATCACAGTGCTTTTCTGAGTTGCTGAATTAAATGATCTATGAGGTGTCCTACATAAAAATTCACTCTGAACATCAGGGAATAGAAAATATTAACAAAAGAAATAACACTAATACTTATATTACAACAGAACTTTTGAAAAGCAGTCTCAGAAGTAAGAACAAACATACGAATGATAGTGTCATAAAATAAGTTGCCTCTCTGGAGTACTCATATACTTTAAATAAATCTGTATTTGTAGAATAATTAGCAATCTGATGAAATGTGAGAAGAATACATCAGTGAAGAACATGTCCACCTCCAAACGAAGTCAACAGGCTCTCAGCAAACATCCAGGTTCAATGTTCAGTTACTAGGAGCACTGCATCTCATTGGTAGCCTAAAGCCAAGATTTTTATATGCCTTTTTAATTTTCTTCTTAACAATCCATCAGTCTCCAGGAAGAACTCTGCTCAGTTACAAGCATATGTCAACAAACACAATTCATAGTAAAGACATTCAGCTACCAATTACCACTGGAAATTTAAATAAGTTCTAAAAGTATAGGTTATGTTCTGCTCCGAAATACTTAATCTATTTGATTTTTTTTTTCTGGGACACTTGATGGTCCATCAGTACAATGTATTAGACTGTACAAACACAGAATTAGACATGGTGGTTGCCTAGGGGATTCTCAATTTAAATATACAAGCAAAATAGATTAAACACTAAAACACTAGTGTATGGAAGAAATACAGTAGATCACTACCATTAAGAATATGTATTTAGAAAACAGATACACAATGCACAGCACAGTAGTAAAGGGCAGGATATCTGTCAGTAGCAAACAAAGCATTAGAACAATCCAAGATACTTCTTAGAAGGAAACCGTTTTGAAGATAGTGTTAAGGATTGTCAGAGAGATGAAAAAGAGGATGTTCTAGACATCAGAAGTTACAAGAAAAAGAAAAGCAGCAAACCACCACCATGGCACACGTTTACCTATGTAACGAAGCTGCACAATCTGTACAGGTACCCATAACTTAAAATATAATAAACAGATTTTTTAAAAAAGAAAAATTAATTAAAAGGAAGAAGGAAATAATTTACTTCTGGAACTCAAGTGACTTTAGAAATCATTGACTCTAACTTCCACCTACACACCATTGAAACATTTTCACTGAAATACAGTTATCTAATCTCTACTTAAATATTATTAGAGACATGTTTATTGGATGGATGGATGGATGGATGACTGGATGGATGCAGAAGGACAGATAAAAGGATAGCTATTCCAAAAAAAAAAAAAAAAAGCTACTTAAATTTTGAAACTGTTAAAAGCATTTATCTTAAAATGACTCTTCCCAACTTTTTTTACTAGATCCTAGTTTTGCCCTCTACACCAGTGCTGTCCAATAGAAGTATAAGAGCCATAAAGATGAGTCATATAAGTAATTTTACATTTCTAGTAGCCACCTTAAAAGAGTAAAAAGAAATAACTGATTTTAATTTGAATAATATATTTCTTGATCCACTATTATTTCAACATACAATCAACATAAAAATCTTAAGGAGATTTTACATTTTATAGTAAGTATTCAGAGCTCAGTATGTATTTCCATACTTATATCACTCCTCAATTTGTATTAAGCACATTTCAAGTATTCAATAGCAATCTGTGGGTAGTGGCTACTGTATTGAAGAGCTCAGTTTGAGATAATGGTTCACAAACTTGGCTTAACATCAGAATCAGAGGAAACTTTTTAAAAATATAGATTCCTGGGATTCATCCCCAGAGGTTTAGATTCAGTAACTTCAGGAGTGCCAGGGAATCTTTTTAACGAGGCACTCAATAAACCACTGATTATCAAGCTGACATTTGGGAATTACTGCACTAGAACAACACAAAATCAATCTAATCCTTCTATACATGATTGTCCTTCCAAAATCTTAGAGAAATTGTCACATTTCCACTGTATTTTATTCTACAGACTGAAAATTCCAAGATCTTTCAATCAATCCTCATCTGGCATAGTTTCCAAACCTTTCAACTCCCTGGTTGCTATACCCTGGATGCACTCCAGTGTGTCTGGCTTATTTGCAATAATGGAGAAGTACCATAGCATAAATAATCCTTATCTGCCTTGGAAATGTTTTTCAAGACTATCATATGAATATGAGTGTCTCTGCTAAATGTTGAATTCCCAATACTTCAAATTAAAAATGTAAACTCTCATCATCAAGAAGCATTCAGGATGTCCAGGTTCTTCAAAATGCTGTTATTTCCTATGTGGCACACTTCATCATAGGCCAGAGAAAGACCCTCTTGGGATGACTGAGAATTATTCAAAATTAAACAGAACTACAATTTTTTCCATGCCTCTCCACCCTCTTACCTTTCCTTATGAGTAGAGAGGAGAGTAGGCCTTTTGATTTTTAGAAAGAGCTCTTTAGCTTTCTTTAAAGTTACATAAATATAAAACATAAAGTCACCAAAATAATCACATTTTCATAAACAAATGGGCTCAATTCAGAGCCATAAGTATTCACTTAGCAAGGGTTTACTAAGCACATTATGTGTGCAACCACGGTAGGCCAGGAGGCTACAAGAAGAAACAATGCAGAGACTCAAGCCCCAAGGAGATCACAATCTAGCCAAGAAGTCAGGCATATTAATCAAACAAACAAATACATAAAGAGTTCTTACTAAATGCTAGACAGTTGGGATTCATATCAGTAAATTAAACATTCAAAAATCCCTACCCTCATGCAGCTTAGTTTTTAGCAGCAGAGACAACAACAAACAATTTGAATAATCAGTAGATGAATTACACAGCATGGTAAATGATAAATGTTAGGGAAGCTAACAGATCAGAGTAAGGGGTGTCATGAATATCTGGGCAGGGGGTGGTAAAAGACAAGTTGAAATTTTACTCTGTGATCATTGGAGGCCTCATTAAAAACTTGTTATTTGAGAAAAACATTTGAAGGAAGGAAGGGGGAAAACATGCAGCTATCTGAGGGAAGAGCATTCCAGAGCAGAGCAGACAGCCAGTGCAGAAACCCTGCAGCAGAAAAGGACTTGCCTGGCCTGTCTGAGGAGAAGCAAGGATGCCAGTGGAGCTAAAGCAAAATAATCAAGGAAAAGAGGAGCAGATGAGGTAAGAAAAGTAATAGGGTGGGGTGGGAGTGTTCATGTAAGACTTCATAGGGCATAATAAGAACTCTGTCTTTTACTTTGAGTGAAATAAAGAATCCCTGAAGGCTTGGAGCAAAGCGCTGACATGATATGTATTATATTTTAAAAGGATCACTCTGTCAACTATGTGAAGGCAAGCAAGAGTGTAAGCAGGTAGACTACTTAGGAGGTTACTGGAGTAATCCAAGTGAGAGAGGGTGGTGGCTTCGACCAAGGAGTTACAGGAAGGAAAAGAGAAGTGACCACATTATTTTAAACAAAAAATAATAATTACAATAGAATGCTGTAGTTACTGCTAAGAGAGCACAGAAAAAGTAACAATAATTCCACCAAAGGAAGAATTTGTAGCCAAGGTGACAACTTACCTGAGTCCAGAATGATACGTAAGAGTAGGAAAAGGAACCAGGAAGAACGATCCAAAGAAGGAGGCCAGCACAGAGTTGCTGGTGGCCAAGAGAAATCGAGGGAAATGATCTTTTCCTTAGAGAACCTGCATTCTCATTAAAAGACAGTAAATCAGTCACAGGTGCTACTGGAATCAAAATCAGCACAAAAACTTTAGATTACAGAAACAAGTAGTAAAACAAGAATGATAGTCAAGAAACAACACCAAGGAAGTAACAGGAAACGTGGAGAAAAATAAACCCACTTCACAAAGAGCTCACAGGACCACCCCAGCAGATCCATCAAGATGTCACTGGCCCCTGAAACACTATTAAAGGTTCCCTGAAATCTTATCCTCCACCACCAGCTCCCACGAATAGACCAATCACTACCAAGGAATGCCAAGGTTATTCAGACAGAGTCAGGTAAAACAATTGTGTCATTTGTTTTTCAGAACTTCTAACACTTATCCCCACAATATAGAACTCAAAACCTAAGCTTTAATTGTGCTTGAAAAGTATTCTGTTGGGGCTGCTGTAGAGAGGAGCTATGTCCTGAATCTTCCTTTACTGGTTTTCGCGATGCTCCCCAACTTCTAAAACTTTGGAACAACAAGGTAGATTAAATTCCTTCCCCTCCTAATCTGCCATTTGTTTTCATCCCTTCCTACCCAAATCCATATATCCTTTACTTCCCATTAAGATCCAAAAACAGCGAAAGTAGAACAGAAAATGCTTTAGGGCCAGTTTCTCCCCCAGCCCAGATGATCTTCACCTGTCCTCCCTTTAGCACTTGAAAGTCATCTTAATTAGCTCCACCACAAAGTCTAGTATTTCCACCTGAAAGCCCCTAAAAAGTCCAAGGGAGCATGATCTTCTGATAAGCTAATACAAAAACAAAAATAATAATTAACATTTAGTGAATGTTTAGTAAATGTCAGGCATAGTTTTGTTCCTACTATGCACACATCAACCCTAAGAAGTAGTACTATTATTGTGCCAATTCAGGCAGAAATAAGTAACAAGATCAAATTCATACAACTAGTTAACAAAGGAGCCAAGACTGGAGATGAAGATGTCTAGCTCCCAAGCCGTGCTCCTAAATGTTAGTGCACATCAATATAAACCCAGAATTACCGCCATCATTTATTTTCTTTGTCTGGAGTACAGTGTGACCTCAGATCACTGATTTGCAGTCCTCATTGCATATATTTTCCTTTGTAGGGAGAGACACATGGTTGCCTGGGTTACTCACCCTTTCCCAAGAACGAAGACTCTTAGCAGAGGCATCATCAAAAACAGTTCAGGAAATATGTGCCCAAATGCCCAGTTCCTGACAGCTGGCCACATGAGAGAAGGAGAAGCTATGCTATACTTTTTTCTTCTCCGACAGCTCCTTCACTAATCCTTTATAATTACAGGGATCAATATCTGAGTCTCTAAAAATATGAGTTTATACGGTGAAGCAAGTCACCCCCCCAAAAAAAAAATTCACTGAGAAGCTGTTTGCTTAGAAAATTGGGAGACAGATCCAAGATGGCTGATCACTAGCAGCTCAGGATTGTAGCTCCCAGTGAAAAGTGCAGAGAACGAGAGGACGCCACACTTTCAGACTAATTTCTGTTGCTCACAGACCAGGAGATTCCCAATGGAGGAGCCCCACAGGTCGCCAGCGCAACTCGTTTTGGCACAGCAGTTCTTGATGCAGAGTAAGCGGGACTGGGTCTGCTTTTGGCCGATGTTTGGAGCTCGGGGAAGGCAGAGTCGCCTATTCAGCTGATTGAAGCACGGACTCAAGAAGGAAGCCAGACAGGAGATTCCCGGGCAGAAAAGCACCATCAATCTTAACACTGCTGCTTTAGCCGGCGCAGTGGGTTGCTCAGATTCTGGGGCTGGGAATCAACAAGTTGGGCATCCACTCAGAAACCTAATTAGAAAGTCAGTAATTACAAAGACGACAGATGGATAAATTTATAACCAAGGGAAGAAACCAGCCTAAAAAGGCTGAGAATACCCAAAATCAGAACACCTCTCCCTCTACAGGGGATCACAGTTCCTCATCAGCAAGGGAACAAGGCCTGATGGAGAACGAGTGTGTTCCATTAACAGAAGTAGGCTTCAAAAGATGGATGATAAGAAACTTCTGTGAGTTAAAAGAACTTGTTCTAGCCCAATGCAAAGAAACTAAGAACTTTGAAAAAAGGTTTGCCGAAATGCTAACTAGAATAGACAATTTAGAGAGGAATATAAGTGAATTGATGGAGCTGAAAAACAACAGAGAACTTTGCCAAGTATGCACAAGTTTTAACAGCCAAATTGATCAAGCAGAAGAAAGGACATCAGAGATCAAAGACCAACTCAATGAAATAAAACGATAAGACAAGATTAGAGAAAAAAGTATAAAAAGGAATGAGCAAAGTCTCCAAGAAATATGGGACTATGTGAAAAGACCTAATCTACGTTTGATAGGTGTACCTGAATGTGACGAAGAGAATGAATCCAAGCTGGAAAATATGCTTCAGGATATTATTCAGGAAAACTTTCCTAACCTAGCAAGGAAGGACAATATTCAACTCCAGGTAATACAGAGAACACCACAAAGATATTCCTCAAGAAGGCCAACCTCAAGGCACAGAAAAAAAGAAAATTTTCCCACCTAAGACTAATGTATATCGCAGTAATGTCAATTAGAAACTCAAATCAGGCAAAAAATGAAAAATTTCATGAATTCAATAAAAGCAATGTAAGAAAAATGCTAAGGCCCTAAGTTATGATGATCTGATACAGGTAGATAAATTTTTTAATTAAAATTAAAGTTTAACCAGAATAAGTACTTCAAAGAATCCTCAGATATTTTTGCAAAAAGAAACAACAACAACAAAACACTGAGCACTTGATTTTACACTGTTTCTTCTTAGAATTAGCTTGTGGTTAAATGATTACCTACAGTTTGTCATATATAGACTAGGACCTAATTTTCCTAGTTTTCTAATCATTCTTCAAAATAAAGTCCCAAATTTTCTTTTTCACAACTTACAATAAAATTTTGGTTCCTATTTTACCATAATAATTTATATAGTCATTTTCTTTCCCTATATTTTATTGTGATCTCCATCCTTAAAACAGAAGCAGTGCAATAAATATTTGTTAAATGGAATTGAATTAAAATCAATAGGAAGGCTGGGCGCAGTGGCTCACGCCTGTAATCCCAGCACTTTGGGAAGCCAAAGCAGGTGGATCACCTGAGGTCAGGGGCTCAAGACCAACCTGCTCAACATGCTGAAACCCTGTCTCTACAAAAATTTAAAAAATTAGCTGGGCATGACGGCAGGTGCCTATAATCCCAGCTACTCAGGACACTGAGGCGAGAGAATCACTTGAACCTGGGAGGTGGAGGTTGTAGCGAGCAGAGATCGCACCATTGCACTCCAGCCTGGGCAACAGAGCAAGACTCCATCTCGGGGGGGAAAAAAAAATCAACAGGAGATACATCACACTAGAAGGCCTTGTTGTCTATGCCTCAGTTATCAGTACCTTGGTAGGTATTGAATTGTAGACAGATAATCGAGAATAAAAGAAAGAACAGGTGCCTACAAGAATGGGATCTAGAATAAACATGAAGAGAATAAGCCAAAGAGAGGTGGAATGAAGCCAAAGAAAGAGAGAAACCCTTCACTTCAGTTGTTACCCAGAGTGTACTTCAGCCATGACATTGAAAGTCATTCACTTGCCAGAGCCTGTCAAGATTGCTCCAGCTCCTTCAGCATCAAGTCAATGTTCCTCTGATATCCCTGGCACTTTTCAGAGGGCACTTCTAGTTATGCTCGACCCTATCAGTATTTATAGCTGCCACACTTGCTAGTGCCAAACAGCATGCTAAGTGTTGTCCCTTCTATCTTCAAAATGTTAATGCTTTCTAATTTTCCTCCTCTATATCCAGATTAACATTTTGAGGAGAAAGGGTGTATTTTTGAAAAAAAGAATACAATAAAAAAATTCACATTTGATTTTACTCTTATTTGTTCTCAGAATTCGTTCATAAATGATGGGGAAAATCCCTTAAATACTCAGCATTTACCACAAAGACTGAGTTGACATGTTAAAAAAAAAAAAAAACTATTGTGCACCCCAAATGACTAACATGACATATAATTTTAACTGTCAATACCAAGTTGCCAGCCACCCCATAAACACATTATGTTACATAGTTAAATGAGAGCTCAAAAGAAAGTTTAATTTGGTTATAAAATAAATGACTGCTAATGTTCAAGATATATAAAAGTTTTCTATTTCTGCTGTAACAAATCACCACAAACTCAGTGGCTAAATTAACACAAATTTATCCTGCAGTTCTAGAGATCAGTAGTTCCAAATGGGTCTCACTAAGCAAACATCAAGGTGTCAGTAGGGCTGTGTTCCTTTTGGAGGCTCTAAGAGAAAACTTGTTTTCTTATTTTTTATAGCTTTTAGAGAATGTCTACATTTCTTGACTCATGGCTGCCTTCCAACTTCAAAGCCAGGGATGGCCAGTCAAGTGTTAAACATTGTATCACACTGAGACATACCCAACTACATCCCTCTCCCACAATTAAAAGACCCCTTGTGATTACATAGGGACCACCAGACAATCCAAGATAATCTCCTTATTTTCAAGTCAGCTGATTAGCAACCTTAACATCATCTGTAAATATAATCTCCCCTTGTCATGTAACAACATATTCACTGGTTCTGGAGATTAGTATGTGGACAGCTGACTATCAATTAGCCTACCACGGTCTTTCCCCAGATCCCCAAAGATTCACATCCATAGTACATGCAAAAGTCCCCCAGATTTCCAACCCACTAAAGTATCAATTCAAAGTTTAAAATCTCATGTAAATCTTAATCAATTCAGAAGTCCCAAGAACCACACATTAGAAAAATGGTGAAATAGGACTTTCCAGCCCTCATCCCCCGACAGAAACAACAATTAGAACAACTATCAACATATAACAATACCATCACAAAAGCTAAGAAACCCAGGTAAGAGATTACAGCACCTGGGTGTGGCACAGAAGTAAGAAAAGGCATACTGAAGACAGCAGTAAGGACGATTTTACAATACCCATCTCACCTTCCCCCAGAGACAGGCAACATAGCATGGAAAATAATAATCTTGGAAAGGAAATAAAAATGAGCACTTGACTTTGTTTCAGACCTCAAAATTAAGCCTGCCTCAGTAAAACCCAACACGAGGTACAACTCCACAGCCACAGACTCTAGGCTAGTATCCATAGATTGAGCCTCCAAACCCATTCTAATGCCAAACCAGATCCCACAGCCTCAGGCTCCAGGCGGGTCAATCAGACTTGGTCTTTGGGCTGCCCCCACTGTAAGGCCAACCCCAGGAGCCTCAAGCTCTGAACCAGTCTCAACATTAAACTGGCCCCCACAGACCCAGGCTCCAGACCCATCCCTGAAACAAGCAGCTGCAGCAGACATGGCCTCTGAACCACCCCCAGCACTGAGATGGCCCTCGCTGTCCCAGGCTTTGGCCTACCCTAGCACCAAGTTGGCAGCCTCTATCCACAAGGGCTACCCTAAAGCTGGGTCTAAGTGTGTCCATTCCATCACCAGGCCAGGGCCTATGGTCTACGGCTCCAGGCTAGCCCCACAGACCCAATCCCCAATCAGTGAGTCCAGGTAACAGGCCCGCCAAACTGCTAACCCAGAAATCAGAACAGCCTATCTGAGGACTCCAGCAATAAGTCTTCCCACCAACCATGTCAGACAGCCTTCCTAGAATCTATGAACTGGCTGACTGTTGAAGAGCTTTCCCAGACAAAGCCAGTGTGCAAAGACTAGAATAAGTCCCTACTTCTTAAAATGCACTGATTTTAACACAAGCAACAAGAAACACAAAAAGCAAAGGAGATATAACACCACCAAAAGAGCACAATAATCTCCTAAGAGCTGACCCCAAAGAAATGAAAACATATAAACTTAATGATAAAGCATCCAAAACAATTGTTTTAATGAAGCTCAGAAAACCTCAAGAAAGTAAAGATAAATAATTTAATAAAATCAGGAAAACAATAAAAGATCGAAATAAGAAGTTTAACTCTTTTCCCATTTGCCCCAAGAATACTCACCAGCAGCAATTGCACCTGCAGTGTTTACCCTGAGATAACTTTGCCATGAAATATCTTGCTTTTTTTTAATTATTATTTTCTCACTGTTCCAGTATACAGGCTTTAGAAACAAATGACATAATTCTGTTTATAGCATTCTGTTTTTAATAGTGGTATTTCCACTTACAAAATATAGTAATTCTCAATTGCTGAAACTGTCAAACCCTAGAAAATGTAGCATTCCTATTCAAATGTTAACATTGTTCTCAAACAGTTGTTGGCCAAATATTAATCTGATGAATCTGGTTTTTCCAAAATTGATGATTCTGATAATTTAAATAATTCTGATGTTAGTTCTGTTTAGAAATAATTCTAAAAACAGTTTTTATATTTTATTTTCACATTGAAAATCAGTCAGATTTGCTTCAGCCTCAAAAAACATGTTTATGCAAAATTGGATGAGTGCTGGCAGTGAGCCACAGTTTTTTTCTAAACAGAAAGGAGATTAATGGAAAGTTTGAAATTATATGTAGAAACAAACACAAATAAATTCTTGAGCTAAAAAAACACAGTGCATGATATGATAAATGCAATGGACAGCATCAGCAACAGAATTATCAATTGAAAGAAAGGATCTGTGAACTCAAAGACAAGTTATTTGAAAACATATAGTCAGAAAAGGAAAAAGAATAAAATGGAAAGAAGAAATCTTACAGGATTTATGGGATGGCATCAGGAGTTTAAGTAGGAAGAAAAAAGAGCCAAGTAAAAAGTTTTTTTTTTTTTTTTTATGAATACTTTAAGTTCTGAGATACATGTGCAGAACATGCAGGTTTGTTACATAGGTATACACGTGCCATGGTGGTTTGCTGAACCCATTAACCTGTCATCTACATTAGGTATTTCTCCTAATACTATCCCTCCCCTAGGTTCCCACCCCCAAAAGGCCCCAGTGTTTGATATTCCCCTCCCTGTGTCCATGTGTTTTCATTGTTCGACTCCCACTAATGAGTAAGAACATGTAGTGTTTGGTTTTCTGTTCCTGTGTTACTTTGCTGAGAATAATGATGTCCAGCTTCTTTAAAGAAATAGTAGCAGAAAACAATTCAATTCTGGAGAAAGATATCCAGATACAGAAAGGTCAACAGTCTTCAACTAGATCCAATCCAAACAAGACTACATCATGACATATTATAATAAAACTGTCAAAAATCAAATGCAAAAAACTCCTAAAACTAGTGAAAGAGCCAAATCACATATAAAGGAGTTCCAATAAAGTTAACAGAAATTTTCTCAACTGAAGTCTTACAGACCAGGAAAGAGCTGGATGATATTAAAAGTGTAGAAGTAATTTAAAAAAAAAAAAAAAAAACTGCCAACATAGAATATTGAACCCAGTAAACTTCCCTTCAAAAATAAAGGAGAGATAAAGACTTTACCAGACAAACAAAAGCTAAGGGAGTTCATCATCACCAGACCTGTCTCACAAGAAATGCTAGGGAGTTCTTCAAGCTGAGAAAAGGATGCTAATTAGTAACATAAAAACAACTAAAATATAAAACTCACTGGTAAAATGAAGTAAGCCAAATTTAGAATACTCTAATATTATAATGGTGGTGTGTAAATCACTTATATCTTTAGTATGAAGGTTAAAAGTCAAAACTATTTAAAAATAATAAAAGCAACAATAATTTGTTAAGGAATACACAATATAAAAAGATACAAACTGTGCATCAAAAAATAAAATAAAATGTAGCAGGGAGGTGCAGTAAATGTGTAGAGTTTTTCTTCTGAGATCAAAGTTAAGTTGTTATCAGCTTAAAATAGCCTGTTATAAATGTTTTATGAAAGGCTTGTGGTAACTGCAAAAAAAAAAAAAAAATCTGTAATAGATACATAAAAAAATAAAAGGAAAGGAATCAAAGCATACCACCAGAGGAAATCACCTAAGCACAAAGGAAGACAACAAGAGACGAGGAAAGGAATAAATGATGTACAAAACAACCATTAAACAATTAACATAATGTCTGTAGTGTTCTTACTTATCAATAATTACCTTGGAAGCAAATGGATTAAATCCTGCTATCAAAAGACATAAAGTGGATAAATGTATTTAAAAAATAAAAAGCAAGACCCAGACACATGCTACCTGTAAGAGACTCACTTCACTTTTAAGAACATGTGAAGACAGAAAGTGAAGGGATTAAAAAAAAATTCCTAGAAAATGGAAAACAAAATAGAGGAGGGTAGCTATACTTACATCAAATAAAATATTACTTTAAGTCAAAAACTGTAAAATAAAACAAAGTACATTATGTAATAATAAAGGAGTAAATTTATCAAGAACATATAACAATTATAAATATAAATGCACCTTATATCAGTGCATCTAAATATATAAACCAAATATTAATATATCTAAAAGAAGTGATAGACTGCAATACAATACAATAGCAGTAGGAAACCTTAATACTCTACTTTCAGCAATGAACAGATCATCCAGACAGAAAATCAATAAGGGAACATTTAATTTAAACTACACTTTAGATCAAATGGACCTAACAGATATATAAAGAACATTTCATCCAACAGCAGCAGAATACTCATTCTTCTCAAGCACACATGGAACACGCTCCAGAATACAGCAGATATTAGACCATTAAAAAAGTCTTAACAAATTTGAAAATAGTGAAATCATACCAAGTACCTTTTCCAACCACAATGGTATTGCCATGGTTTAAATGTGTAAGTCCTTCCAAGATTCATATGTTGGAACCTAATATATAACGTGATATTATTAAGAGGTGGGCCCTTTAGAAAGTCATGAGTGATGCACTCTCATGAATGACATTAATGCTCTCATAAAAGAGATTGAAGGAAGCACCCTAGAGTCTTTTGCCCTTCTACCGTGTGAGGATACAGCACGCATCCCTTCCACCATGTGAAGACACAAAGAAGGTGCCATCTATGAGGAATGGCTCTCACCAGACACTGAATCTGCGGGCACCTTGATCTTGGACTGCTTGGCCTCCAAGATTGTGAGAAATAAAAAAATTACCCAATTCAAGATATTTTGTTATGGTAGCCAGAAGAGATTAAAACAGATATGAAACTAGAAATCAATAACACAAGAATTCCACAAAATTTGCAAATACATAAAAATTAACATGCTCATGAACAACCAATTGGTCAAAAACAAAATTAAAAGGGAAATTAGAAGACATCTTGAGACAAATAAGAATGGACACAACATACCAAAACTTAAAAGGATGCAGCAAAAGCAGTTCTCAGAGGTAAGTTTACAGCAACAAATGCCTACATTTAAAAAAAGAAAATCTCAAACAAATAACCTAAAGTTACAACTAAATGAATTACAAAAAGAAAAACAAAATAAGACAAAAGTTAGTAGATGAAATAATAAAGAACCTAGCAGAAATAAGTGAAAGAGACTAAAAATAACAGAAAAAATAAATGAAACAGAGAGTAGTTTTCTAATGAAGATAAACAAAATTGACATAACCTTTAGCTAAGAAATCTAAGAAAAAAGAAGACTCAAATAAAATCAGAAATGAAAGATCAGACATAACTGATACAACAGAAATACAAAAAATCATGAGACTACTATGAAAAATTATATGCCAACACATTAGATAAACTTAGAAGAAATGAGTACATTCCTAAACACACACAACATATCAAGACTAAATCATGAAAAAAAAAATTTTTAAATCTGAACAGACAAATAACTTGTAAGGAAATTGAGTCACTAATAAAAAGTCCTCATCAAAGAAAAGTCCAAGGCCTGATGGCTGCACTGCTAAATTCTATTTAAATAACTAATACCAATTCTTCTCAAACTCTTCCAAAAAAATGAAAACATGGGAAAAAATTCCAAATGTATCTTATATTGCCAGTATTAATATGACACCAAAGCCAAATAAGGATACTACATGGAAATTACAAGCCAATATTCCTTATGGACAGAAAGGCAATAATCCTCAACAAAACACAAGCAAACCAAACTCAACAGCACATTAAAAGTATCCTTCACCATGATCAAGTAGGATTTATCCCAAGGATGCAAGAGTGGCTTAACATACACAAATCTATAAATGTGATACACCAAATTAACAGAATAAAGGCCAAAATCCATATGATCATTTTAATATATGCAGAAAAAGCATTTGACAAAATGCAACATAATTTCATGATTAAAACTCTCAACTAATTTATAGAAGAAATGTATCTCAACACAATAAAGCTCAGATATAACAAATCTTCAGCTAACATTATACTCAACAGTAAAAAGTCGAAAGCTTTTCCTCTAAGATAAGGAAAAAGACAAGGATGCTCAGTCTTGCCACTTCTATTCAACATAGTACTGTAAGTCCTAGAGAGGGCAATTAGACAAAAGAAAGAAATAAAAGGCGTTGAAATTGGAAAGGAAAAGGTTAATATATCCCTGTTTGCAGTTAACATCATCTTATATCGAGAAAACTCTGAAGATGCCACCAAAAATTTGTCAGAACTAGTAAATGATTTCAGTGAAGTTTCAGGATACAAAACCAACATACAAAAAACAAACAAACAAAAAAAAAAACAGTAGTGTTTCTAGATATTAACAATGAACTAGTCAGGTAGAGTGGCTCATGCCTGTAATCCCAGGACTTTGGGAGCCCAAGGTGGGTGGATCACTTGAGGCTAGGAGTCTGAGACTGACCTGACCAAAATGTTGAAACCCTGTCTCTACTAAAAATAAAAAAAAAAATTAGCAGGGCATGGTGAAGGGTACTGTTATGATGCAGGAGAATAATTTGAACCCAGGAAGCAGAGGTTGCACTGAGCCAAGATCATACCACTGCACTCCAGCCTAGGTGAAAGAGTGAGATTCTGTCTAAAAAAAAATAAAAAAAAAGGACTACCTGAAAAAGAAATCATGAAAACAACTTCATTTAAAATGGTTTGGAAAAAAATAAAATACTTACATACAAATTTAATCAAGAAGGTGAAAGATCTACTGAAACTATAAAACACTGATGAAAGAAAAGAAGAAGACACAAATAAATGAAACGATAACCTGTGTTCATGGATTCAAAGAATTAATATTGTTAAAATGTCCAAACTATCCAAAATGATCTACAGATTTACTGCAACCCTTATTGAAATTCCAGTGACATTTTTCTTTATTCATTCATCCGTTGATGACCATTAATTAGGTTGATCTCACATCTTGGCTATTATGAATAATACTGCAAAGAACATAAGAATATAAAAGAACGCATAAAGAAAATGTTATATATGTGTGTGTATATATATATATACATATATATGCGCATATATACATATATATGTGTATATATACATGTGTGTATAATACTATTATGTATGTGTGCAATGTAATACTAATCTACCTCGAAGAAGAAAATCCTATTATTTGAGACAACATGGATCAACGTGGAAGACTATGTAAAGTGAAATAAGGCAGTCACAGAAAGGCAAATATCACATGATCTCACTTATATGTGAGATCTTAAAAAGTTTAACTTATAGGAGCAGAAAGTAGAATGGTGGTTACAAGGGTCTGAGGATTGGAGGGTAGTTGATGGGGAGATGTTGGTCACAGGATACCAAAATTCAAATAGATGGCACAATGTGTTCAAGAGATCTATGGTACAACATAGTGACTGTAATAATAATACATTGTATTCTTTAAAATTTCAAATAGAATTTAAGTGTTCTCACCACAAAAAAATTATAAGTACATGAGGTAATGAATATGTTAATTCGCTCAATTTACAATTCCACAATGTATATATATATATTTCAAAACGTTGTGTTATACACAATTAACGTGTATGATTTTTGTCAACTTAAAAATAAAATTCTAAGTAACAAAAACATAAAACAACAAAATTCTCAAATCTCATCATCCAAATCATCTAAAACAGGTATGAGAAAGGTGCTGAGTATAATCCATTCTGAGGTACACCCTGAAACAAGCTATCTGCTCTCAAAAATACAATGCTAAGGAAGATAAAGGTGATAATTCTATTCTCATGCAAAAAGGGAGAAAATGGAAGAAAGAAAAAAAAAAAAAAAAAAAACATTTGCCATACCCAAGCAATTTAAAAATCCAACCAGGTGAACACCATTTGGTTTCAAGGTCTAGAAATAATTTTCTGTAATTCTTGGCTCTACTGTCTGAAGTCAGCTACATACTCTGGGCTCTGAGTTCTGCCCTCTGAATTAACCTTATTTTTTCATGAAAGACAGCTTCACAGAAAGATGTTTACAGCTAAGTGAGCCTGTTTTTTGCTTTTAGAATTTTGGGAATCCAACATCTTCTTTCATTTTATTCTTCCCTGATACTTTCAGCAGCAATTTTATTGGCATAATATTCCTAAGAACCTTATAGATCTTTCATGTATGTCATGGGGATTCACTCCATTAAACAAAAAAGGCTCCTCCATAGATATTTCTTGGATAATTCCATCTCTATTTGTGACCTCTGCTGAAATGGTTGAAGGGACCTATGAGCCATATGTTCTTCAAAGAGCCTCTTCAGTTTAACTGAATACTCTGACTTTTTGATACTTCTGAGGCATTAGCAAAATATTTTCTAGTCACATCCTTGGCTTTCTTTTCAGATCAGGTATTCCTGACAGTGAACATTCTATTTTAACATGTTTTGGAATCTGAATAGGCTTATAATTTTTCAAATATCAAGTTATGAATAAGTTTTGCTTAACAGTTATTCCCTAAATCTCTCTTACTCCTCTCACATGTTACTACAAAACAGCAAGAAAAAGCCAGAGTGCACCTTCAGCACTTTTATTGCTTACAGATCACCTTAGCTAAAATCTAAGTTCATTGTTCACAAGTTTTGCTTTCCACATAACCACAGGATACAATTCACGTAAGTTTTCTGCCAGTATATAAGAAGGATCCCCTTTCCTCCAGTTTATAAAAAATTCCTTATTTCCATCTGGGCCCTCAATGACAGTTCCTTTAATGTCTATACCTCACCAATGCTCTGCTTGTGATAATTTAGGTGCATTCAGAGGTGATTTTGATTTTCTCTCTACCATGCCCTTCACTTTGAAGTCCTCATAGTAGAGTCACCAATATCCATATTTCTACTGAAAGTCTATTCAAGGCAATCTAGGCTTTTTCTATCATGCTTCTCAAAATTCATCCAGCATCTGCCCATCGTCCAATTCCAAAGGCACTTCCATATTTTTTTAGGTATTTCTTACACCAGCACCCCATTTCCATGCACCAAAATTTGTATTAGTTTCCTACTGCTGCTCAAACAAATCACCACAAACTTAGTGACTTAAATTAACAGAAATCTATTATCTCACAGTTCTAGAGATCAGAAGTCCAAAATGAGTCTCACTGGTCTAAAATCAAGGCATTAGTAGCACTATGTTCCTTCTGGAGGCTCTAAGGGAAAACTTATTTTCTTGCCTTTTTCAGCTTCTAAAACCTGCCTGCAGTCCTTGGGTTGAGGCCCACTATCATTGCCAAGGCCACAAGTGGTCAGACTAGTTTTTCTCACATCACATCACTCTAACACTGACTCTTCTGCTTCCTTTTCTCCATTTTAAAAGATTCTTCTGATTAAACAGGGCTCACCCAAATAATCTATGATAGCCTCCTAATCTTAAAGTTGATAAGCAATCTTAACTTCCCCTTGCCTTATAATGTAACCTATTGTTTGGTTCCAAGAATTAAGACATGAATATCTGTGGGGATCATTATTCTGCCCACCATAATATATCTTTATATAATGATAAATTTTCAATTCTGCTCTATAAATATAGCCTACCATGTAACCTGTTCCCTGCTTTCCTCATATGCTTCATCTCATATCACATGCCCTATGTTTCTACTTCTCTAGACTTCCTCCATTTTCTCAAATGCAAGCTCATTCCAGGCTCAGAACCTTGCTGCTCATATACTTACTTGTCCCTTTCTCTTCTCTAGACTACTCTAACATATCCTTCAAGTATCAACTTAAATGACTATTCTTCAAAGATGGTTTCCCTAAACCTGTGACTCCCCTAACTGAAATATAGATTCCCATTATATCTTCAGTTTTTCTTCATATAATTTATCTTACTGGTGATTAAGTCAGTAACTATGTAATTGTTCAATGGCTACTTTTAAGTCACTGTGAAGTCAAAGGTAAGTTCTAATGTCTTCATTTGTTATGTGCCTAATACCTAAGAGTATACTAGTTTTACAATAATAACTTATTGAAGGAATTAACATAACTTGCTTAATCATCACAACAATGTTCATTTTTTAATTTAGGGTACTGAAGCTCAGAGAAATTAAGCAACTTCACCACAGTAAAACAACTAATGAAATTCTACCTCAGTCTATCTTGTTTCTAAGTGCATCTCTTAATCGCTGTGTTATTCCACCCTATTTGGGCACCATCAGTTCAAAGTCCACAGATGCTCACCAACCAATATACTGAAGACAGATACTCAATGCCACCTCAATTTCCTCAGTGCAGCTGCCTTTGCCTACTAAAGTTCATGGTCTACTACCAAATGCCTGTTTCATTCTGCTGTTCAAAAACTGACATAAGAAGAGTCATATGACTTTTTTTCCCTTTAAAACCAAAGTTCTTTATAAATAACTACTATGCTTATTTTCAATGTACTAACTTGTAAAAAAAAATGCTTTGATTTTATCTACTTCTCTTGTGTGGATTAATGAGATTATAAAATCTGTGAACATTTCAGAAGAAAGTGCATTCCAACAGAGGAAATTATCTATTTTGGGAACTTGGCCAGATTAGTTATTAAAATCAAAGATCTAAAAATCACGCTAACATTGCTAGAAAGTCCTAGAATGGTGCTTCTGTATGCTTTCATTCCTGATCTCTCATGTACAGAGGGAAAAAAAAACATTGTTTTGATCATTATCTTGGGAAATATTTCCTTGGGAAAGATTTTAAAGAAAGTAGAACACTTTATAACGTTTCACAGGTCTTTTTATTGTCAACATTTACTTCTCTATTGTTTAAAAGCATAATAAGTGTATTTTTGTGACTGCAAGTCAGGTTATAGCTGGAAATGACTAGAAAATTGCCTGGACTCCTTTTTTGGAAAATTATTGTAATTGGCAAAAATCAAAAGCCATTTTATTAAGGTATGATCTAATTTAGCATCTTATTAAATTTTCAAAGCAATTATATATCAAATTTCAGCAACAACAAAACGATTTTAGTGATACTATAGTTGCTATTATTACTTTTAAAAGGTAAAACATATTTCAATCATTTGTTTTTGTTAGGTATATGTAATAAAATAATTTATAGTTTCAGAAAGTACAGAATTGCATGCATCTCAAAAACCACTAAGGAGAAAAACTGGCACAAGAAAAAGCAATATTAAATGAGCAAAAATCATTGGGAAAGTCAATGTCAAGATTTCTTTATTTTAAAGCTGACAGAAGAAGATGGTTATGTTACTGCAGGAAAAATTCGAAGGTTCAAAATCTCTTCCATCTATTTAGAACATATCTGATAGCACAAAGAAACCTGTATGATAGGTTTATATGAAACCTAAGAGCATCTTACAGGTTTTGTAAATTGTTACTATTCCTGCTATGACTATGTATAGTGTATACATATACACTATACAAAATATCAGCAGCGTCCTCAACTCACTGTAAATAGAATCTATAAAATCTTCAGAGTCCGATCTTTTTTTCTCTCTAAAGCCAAAGGAAATCCCAATGAAACAGGAAGACTCAGAGCTGACTTCTTAACAAGTTTCCAAATGCTATTAGCAAAGACCTTTCCAAGGTAATGCGAAATGCCATGCATGGTCAAAGGGCCACCTTTTGTCAATTTCAGAATCCAAATCTTAGAATAAAAGGAATCACAAAAGCATAATCAATACATCAGTAATATATGCCTACTGAGAACACGGCATGTAAGAAATACTTGCTGATTGATTGCTTATATTAAATAAAGTCCATAATTGGGCAGAAAATGAAATTTTACATCTTCAGATCTCATAAACCGTATCTGTTAGGCATTTACTCTGTCTAAATATTGGGCTTGGCATCAAGAAGGAAACAAAAACAACCAATTCACCAGTGTACATGGATATCTAGTTACTATGGACAATTCAAAGAAAACATTTTATGTGCCATACGTATTTTGAAAACAATGCCTACTTGAAGAATTTGACAATTTAAATAAAAATAAATACTAAACATTTTTAATTAACTAGGAAAAGTTATTGATTCCTGAAACTATTTCCTAAAAATTGTTTAGTTTTCAGGCACCAGAACATAAAATGCACAGTCCTGAAGATTTCTATTTGTGACAGATCAGACACTCTTCTGAGGAAACTAGGCACAATACGAATAAAATTTAAAGAACCCTTGTAAAATTTAAGAGCACTACAAAACGATTTGTTTATTAGGAGCTTTAGATTCTGTAAAGCTTTCCAGTTACTCAAATTGGAAGTACTGAAATAACTTTATTTCCAGTTCATAGGGATTAAAAATCAGAGATAAAAACAAAACAATACAAAACAAAAAACCAGAAGATTAACCCTACTGGCATGTCTATTCAACTATGTGAAATTTTGCTGACAAAGTAGCCTTATCTTCTTTATTAGATTTGGTCATTGCTTTTAAAGGATTCAATATCTAAGCCCCACCCTCCAAAAAAAGATCTTTAAGTAAATAAAACATTACCATAAATATTCGTTGCAATAAAAAAATTAAACAGAAAATTTAAACAATAATTTTTAGACTAGAAAATTGCATTTTAATCTTTCATAAGAGCAAACTTGTTTTAAGTAAATGTAATACATGTGAATTTCCTCCTTTCCCTACTGTAAGCTTTGGTGTTCGTGTCCATGGTGACACATACTGGCTATATCAGGCAACAACACCACTACAGAAACACTCAAGTTTTATTTTATTTCTATTTCTTGATAACATATTTTCTGAAGTAATTTCCTTTTGCATATCCAACTCTTTAGTAATTATGAGTTGCACTTTTGAAGCCATGGCACCAAAATAACAGCAACAACAACAGAAAATATATGGGTGAGGTGGGGCAAGAAGCTTTAGTCCATCAGGTATGTTAAACCAAACTCCATTTCTCTATGTATACTTCACTATATGTGAATCTAGGCTGTCTGTACACGTTCAGCTACCTTTTAGAAGCTCTTATTACAGCAACTTTCCACAGACAAGCAATCCTCTAAAGCTCTGGTTAATCAAAGTTGAAGGATTGCTGCATTGGAATTTGCTTCTGACTGCACAACACATTTAAATATAATTTGAGATGCAGACATTTGTGTACAGTCAATGTCCATTGACCTCAAAAAAAGTTGTAAAATCCTAAGTGTACAATTAATGATAATACAAAGTACACTTCTAGATTAACATTTACTTGAAATTTTTCCAAAATAATTTTGAGACTATTATTCCCTTTCTCTTGTTGGTGGATGAAGGAAGAATGAGGGTCTTTCAGTGATAAATCTTGCCTCAAATATAGTGTGACTGTGATATACAGTAGGTAAAAATATTCAAAGGCATTAATTTTTCCAGAAAGCTACCCCCATAAAACAATTCCTCCAAGCAGGGCACCATTATACCTGAAACTTTCAGAGATCAGTGTCTTAACCAAGATTAAGTTATCCTGTTTCCTACCTCAATCAATTTCACCCAAACGAGGTGTTTGTGTTATAATTCATTGTTTCCCAGATTCTAAAATCCACCATCTGCCATCGCAGTTTCTGTTCTGTAATTAAGGGGCTATCCATTAGAACTGGCAAGAGTACAAAGTAAGACGGAGGAGGGTGCGGCAGGGGAGAAAAACCAAGCCACTTAAAAGACATAGGGGTATGTGTGTGTCTCACACTGGTCCCTTCACACCTCATCTCGGGTACTGTCATCCATGAGGCAATACAAAGTTAGGACGAGCGGCGAGGACAACTCCTGCCGGGGTTATCGGAGCTAAAACCACAGTGGAGATGCAGCACGCCGGGCATACCTTGAAAGAGAAAGGCTTTCGTCCCATTATGCAGCCCCGGGACCTGACGCACTCCGGTCGTGGACTCCCCAAGTTCTAACTCTGTTAGGACGTCAATCTGTAGGGAAGGGTCCACACCAAGACCCCAAACTGGTGAGGGGTATGAGAGGGGAGAGAGAGAAAAAGGAAAAGCTTCATCAAAATGCAAGCCTCTTCCTCCAGGGCAGCAAAGAACCGCGTCTTCGCGACAATATTGGGAACTGAAGATGAGAGGCGACTCCCTCCTCCTCAGCCAAGAGCCTTACCTGAAAACAGCAGCCAAGCTTTAAATAGCGGAGCACCCAGTCCTATTTCCATGACCTACTTTTAAAACCCTCTCCGTGCAAAGTTCCCCCTCAGCCCTCCGACCCTGAACTAGGGGCGTGACCCGCCTCACGTTCTCCAAAGCAAGCACAGAAAAAAAAAAAAAAATCCAAATCCAAACCCGCCCCCTACTCCAAGCTTCCCATTCCAGCCCTACTTAGGGTCCGGGAAAAACGAGGCTTTTTTTCCTCCGGGAAAAGCCAGGCTCCAGGCTGCCCGGAGGCGGGAGTCATCCCTTTCGCCAGCCCCAGCTTTTTGGCCACTCACCTGCTCCGAGACCGAAGATCAAACAGAATGTTCTCAGTAAGACCCGAGACTCCATGGTGAGGATCTGCTCAGTCCATCGTCTCCCTCTTTAAAAATAAAAATCGAAGAGGGTCTTGGAATCAAGCGGGAAAATAGCCTTTGCCTCTCCTGCTGCTGCCTCGGGTTTACTGATTAGTAGGATTAATACGCTTTGGTTGTCTAAGAAAGAATAGGGAGGCCTCCCCAGGCGCGTGAAGAACTTAGACCCTCCAATGCGCACATCATTCCCACACGCCGAGCCGAGGCGGCGGCGCGGCCGGGAGGGGGCCCGGAGGGAGGGGTCGGACTCGCCCCGGAGCCGCTCCGCCAGGGAATTCGCTCCGGAGCCAAATAAAAGCAGCCAAAGACTCGTGAACCCAGTGGCAGGGAGGCGGCCCCAAGCAAGCCCAAGCTGGGGCGGCCCCGCACCCGCCCGTCCTCCCCGCCGCCCGAACCCGTTGTAAAGGCAGAGACAATGGGGAGAGCTCCGCGAGACGCGCGGAGAGACTGCTCCTCCGGGGAGGGAGGGGCGGGTCGGGAGAGGCGGGGTGAGGAGGAGGGAGGGGCCGCCGAGGGCGCGGTGGGCGCTCCGCCCTGATCTCCCGCACGGGCTCCTCGTGGCCAAACCCGGTCCAGCGAGCCCCGGAGCCGTTGCAGCCTCAGCTCTTCTCTCTCCCTCTCTCCATGACCCGGGCAATGCCAACCCCCTTTCGGGATCAAAAGCTCTAAATCCAAGGTGCTAGGTTGATGGGCGGTCTTTGCCCTCACCCCTCGATTTCGGGCGCGTGTCTTGAAAGGAGAGAAAAAAGACCACCCAGCCGCAAGAGGCAATGCCGGAACGAGAAGCGCTCGCCTGCCCTTTAGGCAAAGAAGGGAAGCCCACGTGCACTCGTGCACTGAGCTCCGGAGCAGCACCTGGATGCAGGGCACTCCCCCTCCAGGGCTTGCGGAGGAAGCCTACCAAAACACACTCGACTGCCGAGGCGGAGCTGGGCAAAGTAGATAGAGACTGGCGGAGACGGATGGAGAGCCTGGGAAGCCCCGGGAGTCCTGGTAGAGAGATTCCCTGCCCGGGGCGGGGCGCTGGAGAGCTTTCCCGGGCGCAGCGAGCGCAGAGAACTTGGCCAGCAGGTGCTGGACAGCTCCGGAACCCAGCGCGCCCCCTGCCTAACAGCGCGGAGAGCCGGACTGCGGCTCTCCCGGACCAACAGACAGCAGAAGGCAAGGCGAACTGAGCCAGGGCCAGTTCACGCCGAAATATCTACCTACACAGGAGAGATGAGGAGAGAGAGAGAGAGAAATAAATAAGGTACATAAATAAATAAATAGATAAATAAGCAGAAGGAGGAGATGGAGCCCAGGCGAGAGAGAAGAGCCATCCCACTATTGACTGACTACACTCATGCAGGCTCTACTTGCCCTTCACCATGTATGTCCGGGACCACAACAGTGGGGCCATTTCAGATCCATTTTTCAGCAGGCAAAAGTATGTTCAAGATCAATGGCACCTATTTTTTAACATAGCCCTAGAATTTTGAGGTAAATTTTGAGGAATGACATTCAACTTTCATTTTGGAAAAGCGTTTCAGAAACCACTATAGTATTAATTTGTACAAAGATCAATTGGGTTTCTTAACCTTCCATGCAAACATGTGGGTACTGAATTCTCCAACTGGATACTACATAGCTACAGTTGGCAAAATGCCTACTGGGTAGTATGAACTCCCTGCAAGGCAAGAGTACAATGTACATTCTATCTATAAACATATAAATATCGATATTATAAAACAGGAGAATACATACTATGTTATATTATAGTGAAAGGGGTATTTTTAAGTCTGCCCTTAGAATGTTTAAAAGATTCAGAATTTGGGAGCTCTTTCAAATTAATTTTTAATTCTCTCATCAAATCTCCCATTTAATTCTATTTGTAACTTCCTAAAGTTTGAGAAATATTTCAGTACTTACAAGTGTTAAAGGATTGTTGTATGAAACTTCTCAAATTTGCAAAAATATGCCAAATAAATTAATATGATTTAATTAATCAATTAAGAGAAAATCATCAGAGAATTAAAGACCTTTCTACAGCAGTGCATCTAAAACATTAAATTGTAATAAGTATCTACAAAGGTTAAACAAAATAAATTTTAAATAATGTATTATTTAAAATGCTATTGTTAGAGAAAATAATAAAACATAAATATGCATATGCACATATATTTCCATATAAAAGTCCTCCTAACCAACCTGCATTCAACTAACTCATGAAAGTAGGGATGCTCTCCAATTTCTCTGACTTTCATCCATGATATGCTGAAAGCTGGTGGTTAATAGGCTTATGTCTAGTACCATACATACTTAGGCTCCCTTCAGAACAGTGGTATTTGATACCCAAAATAATTCTAGTAATTATTTGACCTAATTAGATAGTTGTTACAGCATCCATAGAAACTGATATAAGTACTGACCACATGAGGAAAAGTTCAGTCATATGGTTGACTCTAACGACCCCTAGAGCCCTACCTACCATATACACATATCAAAGCTAAGTAAAATGTCCAATTTTTAAATTCACAGATAAGCTTTAAATCAAGACAAAGAAAATCCCCAGGTGCTAGGGAAAAAAAAAACATAGTGGAAGATGGGCAGAGAAAGCAACAGCTGGTGCAAGAATTGGGAAAGGGTGGGACACAGGGATTCAGACTCAATCGGGACCCTAATAAAATAGAGTGGGATTTCAACATCCACATCAGAAGTGAAAATAGCAAATTTTGGAAGCCACAAAAGGTGACAATATTATTGATTCTTCTGATAAAAATAATAAGCATTAAAAAATTATACCTCCTACAAAAAGAAACTTTTGAAATGTTAAAACGTTGCACATTGGCCCAAGAAATGGCAAAATGCTTGCCAGCTGCACATGCCCTTGTGAAAAACCAACTCACCTATACTAAATGTCAAATCTCAAGCTTTGCCACTTGGCAGGTACAATGTCCAAAATCACACTCCTTGCTGGAATGGAAATTCTAAAATCAAAAAGTAGCATTAAACTTCCAGGGTCTTCTGAAGAAGCAAATATGAAACTTCTATTAAGTGGCTTTCTATGACCTCTGGTACACAAGAGGAAAATTACTGCCATGGCAATAATAATAATAATTGTCATTGTTATTATTATTACACTGAAATGAAAGACCATGAAAAAATAGTCAAGAAATATACACAGAGAGAGAGAGAGAAACAATTAGTATCTCATGAACTCAGGATATCAGAAAATAAAGTGACAGAAAGCATAAAATAAGAATGTTTAAGTGATTGGAGATATTTTTTTCTTTACTTTTTTTAAAATTTTACTTTAGGTTCTGGGGTACATGTGCAGATCATGCAGGGTTGTTGCATAGGTGCATACATAACCAGGTGGTTTGCTGCCTCTATTCCCACTTTGACTATATCCGGCATTTCTCCCCATGTTATCCCTCCCCATCCCCCACTGTCCGTCCCCTGCCCACCTCCCAACTGCCCCCAGTGTGTGATGCTCCTCTCCCTGAGTGCATGTGTTCTCATTGTTCAACACCCACCTATGAGTGAGAACATGCAGTGTTTGGTTTTCTGTTCTTGTGTCAGTTTGCTGAGAATGACGGTTTCTAGATTCATCCAAGTCCCTACAAAGGGCACGAACTCATAGTTTTTTATGGCTGCATAGTATTCCATGGTGTATATGTGCCACATTTTCTTTGTCCAATGTATCATTGATGGGCATTTGGGTTGGTTCCAGGTCTTTGCTATTGTACACAGGGCTGCAATGAACATGTGTGCATGTGTCTTTATAGGAGAATGATTTACAGTTCTTTGAGTATATACCCAGTAACGGGATTCCTGGGTCAAATGGAATTTCTATTTCTAGGTCCTTGAGATATCGCCACACTGTCTTCCACACGGTTAAACTAATTTACACTCCCACCAACAGTGTAAGAATGTTCCTATTTCTCCACATCCTCTCCAGTATCTGTTGTCTCCAGATTTTTTAATGATTGCCATTCTAACTGGTGTGAGATGGTATCTCAATGTGGTTTTGATTCGCATTTCTCTAATAATCAGTGATGATGAGCATTTTTTCATAAGTTTGTTGGCCTCATATATGTCTTCTTTTGAAAAGTGTCTGTTCATATCCTTCACCCACTTTTGAATGGGGTTATTTGTTTTTATCTTGTATATCTGTTTTAGTTCATTGTAGATTCTGGATATTAGCCCTTTATCACATGGGGAGACTGCAAAAATTTTTTGCCATTCTGTTGGTTGCCGGATTGCTCTAATGATGGTTTCTTTTGCTGTACAAAAGGTCTGAATTTTAATTAGATCCCATTTGTCTATTTTGGCTTTTGTTGCCATTGCTTTTGGTGTTTTAGTCATGAAGTCCTTGCTTATGTGTATGTCCTGGATGGTTTTGCCTACGTTTTCTTCTAGTGTTTTTATGGTGTTAGGTTTTATGTTTAAATCTTTAATCCATCTGGAGATAATTTTAGTGTAAGGTGACAAGAAGGGGTCCAGTTTCTGCTTTCTGCACATTGCTAGCCAGTTTTTCCATCATCATTTATTAAACATGGAGTCCTTTCCTCACTGCTTCTTTTTGTCAGCTTTGTCAAAGATCAGATGGTTGTAGATGTCTAGTGTTGCTTCTGAGGCCTCTGTTGTGTTCCATTGATCTATGTCTCTGTTTTGGTACCAGTACCATGCTGTTTTGATTACTGTAGCCTTGTAGTATAGTTTGAAGTCTGGCACTGTGATGCGTGATTAGAGATATTTTTTAAGTGATAGAAAAAAACAATGAAATAACAGAATTATATGAGAAAAGAGTAGGCATATCTCAAAAGAAACCAAATAGAACTTCTAGAAATAAAAGTATATTTTAAAATAATATCAAAAACCATTAGCTCTAATAAGCAGCAATAAAACAGTGCTGAAAATTAGTGACCAATAAAAATTAAAAACAAGAAGTCAGTTCGAAGAATATCACTGAGACTGCACCAAGACTGATAAAAAGAATGGAAAACATAAAGAAAACATAAATGTTATAATTAAAATGGCCAACACACAACTAGTTACAGATGTGGAATAAGATATTAGAAAGATAGAAGTATACAGTATTATAGATAACATTTAAACAAAATTTAAAAGTTTTCAAAAATTAAAGAATATCATGAGGTTCTAACTCTGGATAAAATTGATTAAGTACACTTTACCATCTCTCCCACTGAATACCATAAAACATGGACAAAACTATTTGAGGACTCTGAAAATTAAATAGTATCAGGCAAACTGGCAAAGAAAAACAGAGTTTGAAGTACTACCATACTGGCAGTGAATAATTTGTCTTTGTTTTGTTTTGTTTTGTTTTTGGCTATTCAACTGAAGCAGTAGGAATAGAAAAGTAACAAGTAAATCTGTAATTGGTTGTGACCAATTATTTGTAATCACCACTGCACTCAAACTAGCCAGGCAGTGATTACCAGCCATGTAGTGGTCTATTTCTTAGATCACTACCCAGGTCACAGGCTGGCCTCTGTGTTGTGCACTACAAAGTCTTGAAACCACATAAAAAGAAGACTAGTCAAAATCTTCTGTCTAGATTCAAATGGGTCAATTGTCTGCTTAACATTTTAAAAACCCAACATTCTCCATAGTACTTAACAAAATTCAGTGTTTTATAACATAATGTTAAAATATTCAGGTTATAATAAAAAAAACATTTGGCATATAGAGAACTAGGAAAACTTCAACTTACATGAAAAAAATATAATCAACAGATACAAATGCCAAAATTACACAGATATTGGAATTATCTGGAAAAGATTGAAGAAGCTATTATAAAAATGCTCTAACAAATAAACACAAATGCTCTTGAAATGAATTAAAAGACAGAAAATGGCAGCAAATACATAGAAGATATAGGGAAGAACCAAGTGGAAATTTTAGAGCTGGAAAACATAATAACTGAAATTTTTAAAACTCATTAGAACGGGCTCAGTAGCAGAATGAAAATGATAGAAAAAAAGAATGAGTAAGCTTGAAGACAAATCAATTAAAATTACCCAATCCAAACAACAGGAAGAAGACTTTTTTTTTTTTAAATGAACATAGCCACAGGAATCTGTGGGACAAAATGAAAAGAAAATATCACCAGAATTCCAGAAGGGGAGAAGAAAGAGTGCAGACTTTTTGTTGTTATAAGAAAGAATGGCCTAAGATGTCTCGAATTTCACAAAAGACATAATCTTACAGACTCAAGGAAGATATACCTAAAGGAATCTATGATCAGACATATTATAAACAAACTGCTGAAAACAATAGAAAAAGAAAACTATCAACAGAGAAAACAAAAATCCTAAAAGCAAAAAGAAAAAATGGCATTACATATAGGGAAACAACAGTTTGAATGAAAACAAACCATGGAGGCCCCAAAAAAGTGCAACTTTTTTTTCTAAGTGTTCAAAGAATTTTATCATCCCAGAATTCCATATCTGTTGAAAATACTCTTTGGGAATAAATAAATAAATATGAAAGAAAAACATTCTCAGATAAAGAAAATCTTTAAAAACTGATTGCTAGTAGACTTACTCTAAAGTAACTGCTAAAGAAAAAATGGCATTACATATAGGGAAACAACAGTTTGAATGAATATTCCTTCATTCAGGCAGAAGAAAAATAATACCAGAAAGACAACAGCATATCAGGAATGAAGAGTAGAAATGGTAAATATCTGGGTTAAAAGAAAAGTAGTATTCTTGAGTACCGTAAAATATGTTTGATGTTTATATTCTTTTTCCATTGCTGCTGTAACAAATTACCACAACTTTGATGTGTGTGTGTGTGTGTGTGTGTGTGTATGAAACATATATATTTGTGTGTGTATATATATACAAAAATGTATACGTGTATGTGTGTATATATATAAAAACATATATATGTTATACAACATATATATGCTATAAAAATGTATATATGTGTGTATGTGTATATATATGTTGTTTTATATATACACATACACACATATATACATTTTTTAATATATATAAATATATATAATATATAAAAATATATTATATATATTATATTTTATAATATAAGCATATATAAAATACAAAATTATATATAATAATAAAGAGATTGCTGTGTGTATATATATATATATATATATATGTAATGTGTATATATATACACGCACACATTTTTTTCTTGAGATGGAGTCTCACTCTGTCACACAGGCTGGAGGGCATTGGCACTGTCTCAGCTCACTGCAAACTCCACCTCCAGGTTCAAGTGATTCTCCTGCCTCAGCCTCCCAAGTAGCTGGGATTACAGGCAGGCACCATCATGCCCAGCCAATTTTTGTATTTTTAGTAGATACAGGGTTTCACCACATTGGCCAGGCTGTTCTCAAACTCCTGACCTCAGGTGATCCGCCCACCTCAGCCTCCCAAAGCGCTGGGATTACAGGCATGAACGACCACGCCTGACTATATACATTTTTTTTTTTTTTTTCTGAGACAGAGTCTCCTTCTGCCACCCGGACTGTAGTGTAGTGGTGCAATCTCAACTCATAGCAACCTCTGCCTCTGGGCTCAAGCAATGCTCCTGCCTCAGCCTCCCAAGTAGCTGGGACTACAGGTACATGCTACCATGCCCAGGCAATTTTTTTTTTTTTTTTTTTTAGTAGAACCAGGGTTTTACAATGTTTGCCAGACTGGTCTTGAAGTACTCATGTCAAGTGATCAAACCTGCCTTGGCCTCCCAAAGTGCTAGGGTTAGGGGTATGAGCCACCAAACCCAGACCACAAATTTATGATTACATAAATCCAAAGGTCGTAAGTCTGACACCAGGCTTACTAAGCTAAAATCAAAGAATTGACAAGACTATACTCCATTCAGAAGACTCCAGGCAAGAATCTATTTCTATACCTTTTTTAACTTCTATAGGGTGTCTGCATTCCTTGGCTCATTGCCAAGTCCTTCAATCTTCAATCTAGCAACAGCAGGCTAAGTCTTTTTCACACTACACTCTCTTTGGTTCTCTGACTACAGCTTAGAAAGGGCCTCTGCTTTTAAGGATTTATATTATTAGATTAGGACCCACTGGATAATCCAAAATAGTCTCCCCATCTGAAGACCCTTTGCCTTAATCACATGTTCAAGTCTCTTTCTATGTAAAGTAACATATTCACAGGTTCTAGGGATTAGGTTGCAGACATCTTTGGGAATTCATTCTCCTGGCTACCACAATGATTGAAAGAAAACATTTTAAAATTATCTAATGGAGTTTTAATATATGTAGATTTAATACATAAGACAAACACAACATAAAGATATGAGACTAAAGGAACCAATATAATAGTAAAGTTTCCACATTCCAATTGAAGTAATAACATATGAACTTTAAATAGATGATAAAAGTGAAGCATGTGTATTATAATTCTCTAGAACACCAACCTAAAATGCTATAATAAAGGTATAGTTAAAATATACAATAGATAAAATGGAATTTTAAAAAATATTCAAATAACTTGAAAGGAAGCAGAAAAAAGTTAAGCTAGGAACAGAAAATAGAAGGAACAAAGAAAAACAATAAAATAGTAGACCAAAATTCAAACATGTCAATAACTGCCTTAAACGCAAGTGGTCTAATCATAAGAAAGACTGAACTCATCAGAAGGAACTTGAAAAAATATAATCCCACTATATGTTGTTAAAAAGAAATCTAATTCAAATATAATGAGGTAAGTTAAAGGTAAGGATTAAAAATATATGTGAATTAAAAGAAAGTTGGGATTGCCATATGAATATTAGAAAAAGCAAACTTTAGAGTACAAAAAATTATCAGAAGATATACATTACATAATAATAAAATGGTTCACAATTAAGTATATATGCACAAAACAGCAAAGCATCGAAATACTTACCTAGAGAAAGAGTGAAAGAACTGAAGGAGGAAGTATACAAATCCACAATTCTATTTGGAAACGTTTGGATTCCTCTTTCACAATGAATAAAAATCTCCAGTCTTATAAAGTTTCAAGACTAAATTCCACCAAACATTTAAAGAAGAATTAATAGCAATTTTACAAAAATATTCCAGAAAACGAAGAGGAAACACTTCCTGAAACTTCTTATGACACTAGCCAAAACCAGACAAAGACTAGTTACAAAACAGAAAATAAAACTAGAACATAGACATTAAATTTACCCTTTGAACATAGTAAGTCCTAAACAAAGTATTAGTGAATCATATCTGGCAATATATAGAAAGGATAATAAACTACAAGGCGGGGTTCATTCCAGAAATGCAAGGTTGATTAAATATTTTAAAATCAATCAAGATAATCCAGCACATTTACAATCTAAAGGAGGAAAAACGTGATCATACCAACCAATGAAAAACTGATTTGACAAAAACACCTAGTCACATTAAAATAAATAATTCACTGCAAAGTAAAATAAAAGGGAACCTCTTCAGTCTAATAAAAAGCACCTAAAAATATACATCCAACAAGGCAACATTGTATTGGAGATTACATCCAATCCATCCAATGAGGCAATAAAAAGAAATAAAATGGCGGCGTGTAGTGGCTCACACATATAATACCAGCACTTTGAGAGGCTGAGGCAGACAGATCACCTGAGGTCAGGAGTTCAAGACCACCCTGGCCAACACGGCAAAACCCCATCTCTACTAAAAGTACAAAAATTAGCCAGGTGTGGTGGTGGGTACCTGTAATCCCAGCTACTTGGGAGGCTGAGGCAGGAGAATTGCTTGAGCCCAGGAGACTGAAGTTGCAATGAGCCAAGATCATGCCACTGCCCTCCAGCCTGGGGGACAAAGCAAGATTCTGTCTCAAAAAAAAAAAAAAAGGTAAAATTAAAAAGAAAAAGAAATAAAAGTTATTCACATTGAGAAGAAAGAAATAAATGTTTTTCTAAATGATATGGTCATCTACATTTAAAAATTCCCAAAGCATCTGGGAGAAAGCTACTAAAACTAGTAAGTGGTTTGGCAAGGTTGCCAAATACAAAGTCAATATACAGAAATCAATACTATTTGTATATCCTAGTAAGGAATAATTAACAATACAAATTTTTAAAAACATAATTGCTAACAGCATTAAAAGAAACAAAATACTTTTGGAGAAAAATGACAAAATATAGGCAAGATTTTACACTGAAAACTATCGAGCTTTATTAAGTGAAATTAAAGAAGACTTAAGTGGATAAAAAGATCTACATGCTCATGGATGCAAATATTTCACATTGTTAAGATATCAGTTATCTTCCTATTGATATAAAGATTCAAGAAAAACTCAATAAAAATCTTAGTAGGCTCTTTTGTAGCAATTGACAAACTGATTTTTAAATTTATATGGAAAACCAAATAAAACAGAAAAGTCAAAAAAATTATTTGAAAAAGAACAAACTTAGAGGATTCACACTGTCTGACTTCAATACTATACTATAAAGCTATAGATATCAAGACAGCATAGTTTTAGCATAAGGCTAGACATAAAAATTAATGGAATAAAGAGCATAGGAATAGACACATATATATTAGGCCTAACTGATTTTTTACAAAGATATCAAGATTTTTCAGTGGATAAAAGATAATCTTTTGATCAATTATGTTTGAACAATGAAACATTCATGTAAGAAGAAAGAAAGGAGGGAGGGAGGGAGGGAGGGAGGGAAGGAGGGAAGGAGGGAGGGAGGGAGGGAGGGAGGGAGGGAGGGAAGGAGGGAAGGAGGGAGGGAGGGAGGGAGGGAGGGAGGGAGGGAATAAGGGAAGGAAGGAAGGAAGGAAGGATGGAAGGAAGGAATTGAAGAGAGGGAGAGAATCCTCATCTTATCTTGCATCATATACAATAATCAACCTAACATAGATTATAAGCTTAAAAAGCTAAAACTATAAAGCTTTTAGAATAAAATTTTCATGACCTTGGTTAGGCAAAGATTTCTTAAGTAGGACACAAAATGCACATACATTAAAAGAAAAATCGAGAAATTATACTTTATCAAAATTAAAACTTCTAGCTTTTTGAAAGATCCCATCAAGAAAATCAAGCTATAAAAGAGGTGAAAATATTGAAGGACCTGTATTCAGATTATATAAATAACTCTTATAATTTATTAGGACCAAAAAAATCAATTTAAAAAGATGGCCAAATGTTTATTTTTGCACTTATTTTTTATTAATGCATAATAGATATACATAGTTTTGAGGTACATGAGATAATTTAATACACTGGTATAATTTGTAAAGATCAAGTAAGTGTACTGGGATATCGTCACCTTAAATATTTGCATTTTCTTTATGTTAGAACCATCCAAATTATTCTCTTCTAGCTATTTTGAAATGTGCAATAGATTATTGTAAACTATAGTCACCCTACTGATCTATGTTAACACCAAGTCTTATTTCTTGTATCCAATCATATATTTGTACCATTAATCAACTTCTTTTCATCCTCCCCTCCTGGCTAAACTTCCCAGCCTCTGATAAGCACCAATATATTTTCTGTCTTCATGAGATTTTTTTTAGCTCCCATATATGAGTGAGAACATGCAATATTTGTCTTTTTGTGCTTGGCTGATTCCACTTAACAAAATGACCTCCTACTTATAGAATATTACTCCACTGTTTATATATACTATGTTTTCATTATCCATACATCCAGTGATGGACACTTAGTTCGATTCATAGTTTGGCTACTGTGAATAGTGCTGCAATGAGTATGGGAGTGCTAAACCTTTTTGATATATTGATTTCCTTTCTCTTGGATAAATACCAGTAGTGGAATTGCTGTATCATATGGCAGTTCTTTTTCAGTTTTTGTTTGTTTGCTTGCTTGTTTGTTTTAGCAACAAGGTCTCATTATTATTGTCCAGGCTGGTCTCAAATTCCTGGGCTTAAGTGACCTTCATGCCTTGGCCTCCCAAAGTGCTGGGATTACAGGTGTGAGCTACCTCATCTGGCCCTTAGGGTTTTTTTTTGTTTTGTTTTGTTTGTTTGTTTTGGAGAAACCTCCATACTTTTATCCAAAGTTGCTGTAGCGATTTACATTTCCACCAAGGGTATATAAGGGTTCTCCTTTTTCTGCATCCTCACCAGTATCCATTATTGCCTGTCTTTTTTTTTTTTTTTTAAGTCATTTTAACTGGGGTGAGATACCAATCTCCTCAGAATTTTGCATTTATCTGGTCATTAGGGATGCTGAGCATTTTTCATATACCTGTTGGTCATTTGTCTGTGTTCAGATTTTTGCTGATTTTTTAAATCAGGTTATTTGTGTTTGGGAGGGATTATTTTGTGTGGGATTTTTTTTTTTTTTTTTTTTTTTTTTTTTTTTTTTTTTTTTTTTTTTTGCTATTGAGTTATTTGAGCTCTTTATATTCTGGTTATTAAACCCTTGTCAGATGGGTAGTTTGCAAATATTTTCACCCATTTTTTGAGTTGTCTCTTTCATTTTGTTAATTGTTTCCTTTGCTGTGCAGAAGGTTTTTAGCTTGATACAATCCCATTTGCCTAATTTTGCTTTGGTTGCCTGTGCTTTTAAGGTCTTCCACAAAAACTCTTTACTGAGACCAATATCCTGGAGCATTTGCCTAATGGTTTCTTCTAGTAGTTTCATAGTTTCAGTCTTAGAGTTAAGCCTTTAATCCATTTTGATATGATTTGATTTTTGTGTATGGTGAGAGATAGCAGTCTAGTTTCATTCTTCTGCATATAGTTACTCAGTTTTCCCAGAACCACTCATTGAAGACTGTCTTTTCCCCACTGTATGTTCTTGGCACCTTTGTTGAAGATGAAGTGGCTCAAAATGTGTGGCTCTATATCTGGATCCTCTACTTTGTTCTATTGGTCTATGTATCTGTTTTTATGCCAGTATCATACTGATTTGGTTACTGCAGCTTTGTAGCAAATTTTAAAGTCAGGTAGTGTGATGCCTTCAGTTTTGTTCTTTTGGCTAAGGATTGGTTTAGCTATTTGAGGTCTTTCGAGGTTCTAAGTAAATTTTAGGATTTTATTTAAATTCTGTGAAAAATGAACAGTTGGTATTTCTTTTAGAAAGATAAACTACTTGACAAACCTTTAACTGGTCTAAGAAAAAAAAGGAGAGAGGATCCAAATAAATAAAATCAGAAATGAGAAAGGAGACGTAACAAATTAGACAACAGAAATGCAAAAAATGATTAGAGACTATCATGAAAAACTATACACCAATAAACTGGAAAACCTAAAAATAAAGAAAAAAGTTTAAAATTAAGAAGCAATATATCAAACTAGGAATGATTAAGTATGATATAAAAAAGAATAGTAAGCAGGATAAAATAATTTTTATAGCAAAGGTGCCTTTCCATACAAATCATATTCTTATTCACTTGCTGACAACAGGAAGTATAAGGGATGCCCTATTTGGAACATGGGAGAGGATTAGGTTTAGTCAGCATTCTTTGTATTCACCAAAGAATGTTGTGTGAATGTGTGAATGTGAAGTCACTTATACAACTGCACTAAAATTTAAAAAAAAAATTTTTTTTTAATAAAAGAAATGTTGCTTCAAAGACAGTTCTAAAAGCAACATGGCAAAAAGAAACAAGCTTGGAATTTAGGAGCTCTGGGGGTCGAGGCCCTGTCCCTGCCTTCCTAAGCCAGACATAAATTCCCTGTACCTGTTATCAGAGTTACATAATAACTAATGCCTATCTATCCAAAGACTGCTGGGGGTTACCTTGCCACGCTGTGCATGAATGCTAGTTCTTCCGTCGTTGTTATGTTACATTATGCCACAACAGAATTGGCCTATTTTTATCACTCCCTCTTTGTGAGGCCATTATCAAACTGCAAAATAATGGTAATTTAAATCAGTCCATAGGAATAGGCAATGAAAAAAGAACTGGAAATGTGAATACAGTTTACCAAATAGTACTGTAAGAGAACTGAAAATGTGAAAAAGGTTTACCAAGTAGCTCTAGTGACCTTTACTAGTTAGAAAAATATGTATAGCATTCCAGGCACAGGACTGACTTACTGGCTTATCATATGCATTAGTCTCCAAAAGCCATGAGTCATCAGTTCAAAAGCTTATCCCACCATGCAGCCCTTATTTTTAACTGCCAATAGACAACCAGAGTGAGCACTGGCTGCTTTTTCAATACACTGGGATACTTAATGTTCATCTGAATAGAATGAAGCATCCACATGGTCCCAGCTGGTGAGCTGGCTTCTGGCCCTGTTTAAGGTTTTTTATTAAAGGATAGTGTTTTGACTATCATTAGGGGACAAGTGACCCTTTTGTGAAAGGCTAAATGCCAGAATATTCTTAGTGATATCCAGAAATCAGTTTTACTTACATCAGATTTTTTTCTCTTCATCCTGTAACTTATATCCAGAAAAAATAAATTATAGATGTCATTAAAAATTCAATTTTCAAAGGAAGATTTTTATTTGATTCTGCTTCTGCTACCAGCGAAAATAATTCTCTTTTTTAAGACTATATATAGTCCACACCTTAAAGAAAATTTATTAAGTTCAGTCCTCAGGATGCAATAATTCAAAATCTTTCCTGACTCATCATATAACTCTTGCTATTACTCAGTGACTGCCATTGGAATTTTCTTTTTGATGACCATGTAGTTGCTAGATGGAAAGCTTACGCCAGGTTTCCCAAATGCATGTCTTGAGAACAAGGATAAGTTTATGTTAATATCTTAAAAGGCTGGCAGGGATCCAGATTCAGCGTTAGTTCAGCCAGAGTGTTCACATGTATCACTCAGTCCTCTGACAGGAATAAATGCCCCAAGAGCTTTGTCACTCTGCTGGAACCTCCCTCTATCTCCAGCTTTATTTACAGTCTTGGCCAAAGGCTGGAGCTGAGAATGCAAACGTAAAGAAAGAGCTGCTGAGTGAGCAGGTAAATAAACGTGGGAGTGGCACAGGTGCTGTTCAGGTCATCCTCACCATTGCCCTATGCAAGCTCGCTCTAGGTATTCACAGCACTAAGTACAGGATTTGCTAGGAAGAATGGCCATCATTTAGGATCATATAATAGGAAAACATGATAAGTTCTCATTTTGCAAACCAAGACACAGACAAGTCAAGCAATCTGTTCAAAATCACACAATTAATTAATTTCAGAGTAGCTCTTAAGCCTTGTTCTGCTTTGTTGATTTATTCAAGAGATATTTGTGGAGGTGCCTCCACAGTTGATTCTCAAAACTCCTTCTCTATAGCTGTCTCCCTTTTAAAAAGCTGCTAGAAAACTTAATCTAGTGAATTCCAGGCTTAGTCGATCATTTCTATGTTTTTATTCAGGTCACCTCGAGTTTAAAATCAGTTCAAAATTTCTCCCTCCATATCACTGCCCCCAAGCATTCATATATTTATTTCTTCTTTCTTTCTTTCTCTTTCTTTCCTTCCGTCCCTTCCTTCCTTCCTCCCTCCCTCCCTTTCTTCCTTCCTTTCTTTCTTTCTTTATTTTCTTTTCTTTTTTGACAGAGTCTCACCCTGTCACCCAGGCTGGAGTGCAATAGCACATCTGGGCTCACCGCAATCTTCACCTCTGGGGTTCAAGCCATTTTCCCACCTCCCTCCTGAGTAGCTGAGATTACAGCCACCCACCATCATGCCTGGCTAATTTTTGTATTTTTGTAGAGACAGGGTTTCACCATGTTAGCCAGGCTGGTCTTGAACTCCTGATCTCGGGTGATCCGCCGCCTTGGCCTCTCCAAGTGCTGAAACTACAGGCATGAGCCACCACGCCCAGCCAGGTTTGTACGTTTTGTTATGATAGCGGTGGAAACCGCATCTTCTCTGTCGCTGCCCCTCCAGGTTAAGGTATGCTACTAGTGTCCACATTCCCCCCTATTCTTTGGTCAGCTGCCCCCTTATGAGGTGTTTCTCACTCAAAGGACACCATACTTGTTCTCCATGCCCTGCCATTATGGCCACAGCTTTTTTAGTTTACTGGGCCTGCCAGCTAGTCAAATAACAATTTCAAATATACTGGCACCCAAATAGTCCAGAAGAGAGGTCTGGACTATCCTAGAGATGATAACTAAGGCCATGGGAGCAGATGTCACTAAAATTCTCCACACCCCAATCCCTAGCAGATTCATATAGAATATGCACCCTCTAGTAATGTTCTTGTAGTTCTTCTGCAGGATGTCTCCATAAAGGGTCCTCTGCTCTTGGTTCACATGCTGCCACTGCTGAATCTCTGGCCCACTGGGACCATATCCCTTAGGAGTCAAGATCTTCCATGTTATTGTTGCATTTTTGAATTTGTATTCATTCTTAATTTTTTAAGTGGTTAGATGTTATTCTCTTTAAACTTTTTCTTTTTATTTCTAATGCTGATTTTTTATTCCTCCTGTGGGTCATGACTCTGTATAGAAAAGGGATTTTTCTACCTTTCTCACTAGACTAAAAGCCTTGTAAGAACAAAGCTTGTGTCTACTTTAGTCATATGATTAAGAGCCAAGCATAATGCCAGGCAGAAAATTGAAGCTCAATGCATTCATATTTGTTTAATCAAGTTGAAACTGAATTTCCTCTCTCTCTTCTTATTTAATTGTGTAGAATATGGTTCCATCCCCTGCCTTGAGAGGATCTCAGAACAATATGTTTTGCTAATTATGCAAATACATTTATCAAATATATAGGTAAAGTACCCTCTAATTTAAAGACTGAGGATTTGTTTTCAAACACATCACAGTAATGAAATGAGCCTATTCCAACAGTATATTCATGGTGCTATGGTTTCCTTTCTAACCCTGGTGATTGCTTCACACTGGGTAAGACATCTGGTTAAGTTGAGAGGCTGTCATCCAGAGAGAATATGTGCATGGTTGGGAGTAGAATTTCCTTACATCTTTTTAAAGACATGAGAATTTGAAAATGAAATCATTGTGTAAAGATCAATCTAGGAAGGTGCATGCGTGAACAGTTCAGTGGAATGACTTGAGTAGAGGTAGAAATGTCAGAATGACAGCATCCCAGGCTTCTACTTCCAATTCTGCCACTGTCCAACTGGACAGGTCAAAGAATCCTCTCCTTCACCACCAACATGCTACCAGCATCATGATTATCATAACAATATCTAACGCATACAAAGTGCTTACCAGCTTTCAAGCCCTGTGCTTAAAAGTTTTCATGGATTATTTCCTTTAAACAGACATCAAAAATAGCCCTATGTGATAAATCTTCTTCTTATCAAACTATTACTGATAAAGAAACCAAATACAACATTAGAACACAATTAAGCTTTGCATTTATTTTAACAATCTCAGTCCAAGACCCAAACTATTTTTAAAAATCATAATCCAACACAGGATGTTAAACTCATTTGGAAATTCACATACCAAAGAAACTGTGATTCACAATACTCTATCAGTCCACACAGTCGTTTCCTATAGCTGCCATAACAAATTTCCACAAACTAGGTGGCTTTACACAACAGAGATTTATTCTCTTACAATTCTGGAGGTTAGAAGTCTGAAATTAGGTAATGGTAGAGTCATGTTCCCTGTGAAGCTCCTAGAGAAGGATCCTCACTTGCCTCTTCCTGCTTCTGGCAGACCCAGGAATTTCCTGGTTTGTGGCAGCATAATCCATCTCTGACTCCATGACCCAAATTCTCAATCAGTTCTTTCTATAGAACTCTTTGAGCCTCAATTTTCTCTCCAATTTTCTCTATCAGAGATTAACTACATCAAGTTCTTTTCAATTCTGAAATTTTATTATTCTAAATAAAACATAGCCAAATTAACCCTTAATATATTTAGAAATATATATGTATATAACCACATAATCATGATTTTGCCAATAATAATTTCACATAAAAGATCAGCCCTCACTTAACTAACAAGTGTTTACATTATTTTAAACACTGCTAAATTAAGTATATCTGGGATCTGGCTGGTATCTCTTTACTACTCAGAGAGGGTAGAGGAAGAGTTTGTGGCTTCCTCATTGACTCCTGCATATCAGGAGTCACTGCAGAGCAGGCACCTGTTCTGTCTTAAACCAGACTGACTACAGGATTTGAGGTTAGCTGTGTTCCTGTGCCCAGTACCTAAGCAGGCATGACAGATGGGGTCCTCCAATCCTTCTAATTTTGAATGTCCATGTAACATCCTAAATGATGAGAATAAGAGCTATCATTGAAGAGGTTTCTTCCTGCCCTTAGGACAGTATCCAAAATCCTAAACTTGGCCTACAGAAGTGCTTTCCCAAACCATCTGTGGTGACAGACTAATTTTTTATAAATCCCTAATGCATTTTGAATCAACCGATTACAGATTTTTAAATTTATGTTTATAAAATATAATAAAATTAAATTCTAGAAAAATAAATGAAAAAGACATACAATCTCAACAGACCCCAAACTGCTTTTCAATACATCTACTTAGAACAAATATAACAGGAAAAAATTAGAGAAATTGTACACATTGCTCAATGAAAGTTCATATTTAGGAGATTAAAATGGAGAATTGCTAATTATGCTCATATTTTTTGTCATCCATTATCATAAAAAACAAAAAGTAATAAAGCAAATAGCAAGTCCCTGTATCAAATAGCAAGTCCCTATATCACACACTTTGAATGAACATTGTGTATATCAATAGTTGAGCTTGTTTTTCTGCTTGTTAACTTACCTAGGTTGACTTGATGACAATGCTACTCTCAAGGGTTAATATACATCTATGTTTTGTTTTATTAACAATCACAATAGAGAAACTTGTCTCACATAAGCAAATTGACAGAAATGGAAGAAAAAAAATGACAGCAAGCTCAGGATATTTATTTTAAATTTTTATCTAAAGCGAGGTAAGTGATGCTGTATTTTCAAACTCCATCTTTAATTTTGTGTCATTAAACAGTTACAACAATTATTCTGTCATCATGATTAAATTTGTTTTAAAAATTGAAAAGGATGATGAATCCACTATTTTCTCATGCATGCATCTTCTTTTGATAAAAAGTAAAATTCTAAACATTTTATCAAATATATAAGGTGCTCAAAGATATGTCTCACAGACGTGTGATGCCAAGATGCTAAATTATCTCATCCATAATTTTTGTAAAATTACAGAACATGTCATAACAATTTATAAAAATTATTCTTCCCTGCTTCTCTCAATGTTACCCTTGAGTTTTACCTATTATTGAAAAATATTTCGCATTTCTTCCTTGCATCCATATATTTAGATAATAGAAAACATCAAAGATGTAAGATTTATACATGCTGCCCAAATTCACCACTTGAAAATGTTGGAATAAAACTGATTTCTTTTCTTGTAGAAAGACAAAGAGTTTCTTCTGTGAGTCAAACATTCTCAACAGAATGTTCTCCCTTTACATGCATCATAACTTAGTATGCGAAAAATAGCTTGTGATTAGCTTTTGCAACAATCATATCATCCACAAAAAAAGAGAATTCTTTAGGATTTAACACATTTGATTAGTTGGAGTTGGCCAGGACAAAAAAGACAGGAAGTAGAGATTCTAGAGGAAGCCCGGTGGAGAAAGGAAATAATCTCTGTTAGCCTTTCCCTTCCACACCTAGAGAACTCTGCAGGTCGGTATTTTGCTATGGTGCGAGAAGAGCATCGGTTTCCCAGGGTGAGTGAGTGGCAACTCTGGTCAAAGGATTATATGTTGAGACAACAACAATTTAGTAAGGAGCCATTAGTTTAATTAAAAGGAACAAAATGCAAGAGTTGAAATGCAAAGAGGAAATCTATATTTGGATCTAAGATTTATATTTATCTTAGCTTTATTTAAATTCATTTTTTATTTTCTGCTTCTATTTATATAGTAGATTAGTATTCACACTGATAATTAAATAAAAAATATTTTCACGGATAAATGTAAAATGACAATTTGGTCTAAATGCTACTACAAACACATGGAGGGATGATTTTGTTAAGTGATTGTGACCATCTCATGTAGCTGAATTAGAAGCCCCGAAGTCATAGTTCTTAAAAGTTTATAACCCATGTTTCTATTATACACATACACTAAGGAGATTCTGATTTGTATCCACATGAACAAGATTTTTGTTGAGGCTTTTTTTCCCCTGCATTTATATTATGAAATCATATACCACCCCCTAACTTTAATTGGGTATCACCACTACCACTGCCCGAGGGCACATCCTTCCACCTTGAGGTTCACAGCCTAAAGAAATGGTTTCTTTCTTTAGTGGCATTATGTCAAACGCAAAGATGGAGTGCATAACTGAATTACATTATCATCGAACACATTTACGCTGATAAAAACTCAGTTTACCAATTAATAAGCCTTAATTATATACATTCCTCAATAAAATACATTTGCTATGTTTGGTTTTATGATGTGTTATAGTCTGATTATTTAGACTAAGGAAAACAAAGCATTTTGGAGGATAAAACATTATGAAGGAAGACAAAAAGCAAAACAGTCAGAGATTTCCATGTAGGTCAAAGTAGTTAAAATAGTGATCATTCAGTAATACAAGAAGAGGGGCTATCAGAGAAGGTCTCAGTTTGGCTAAATTAGAAAGCAAAGAGTTGTCATTTTTAAAGTCTAAAAGTTGTGCCACTTTACAAAAATCATCAAACTAAGCAATTCTTGATGGTTGCTAAATATATATGCTAGTGTAAGCTAATATGAAATACATTGCAAAGTTTAAAAAAAGAAGAAAATGTATATTTTAGTTCAAGATATCCAGCTGAGGTAAGCTCTATAGGCTTCCTTAAATAGCTAATGGGAAATTTCTAACATCTCCAACTATTAGTTAAGTGTCCTTTATTAACAAATGAAAGATACTAACATAATTTTTAAGATTTAATTAAAATAAACCAACATTTCTTAAAGAAATTCTATGGCCAAGGTATACACAGGATTATTGCAAGCTAAAGTGGTATATATCTCTAAGGGCATATGACTTTAAGGAACATATAAACTAGTCTTGAAGATATATGTATATATATGAAAAATATTCATTAAAGCAATATGTAATTGATTTTACAAGAAAAGTATATCACTTAATGTACTAGAGGAGCACAGAAAACAAAAGCAATAGATTAACTAAGTGGAATACCAGAGAAATTGTCAGAGGAGGGAGTGTCTGACCTCCCCTGTGAAATATGTTTGTTTTGAAAGGGCAGATGAGGAATATTCCAGATAGATGACACATCAGAAGTAAAAGTTTACTCCCTGTCTAAAGAATGAAAGTCTACTTTAGATGCATGAGATGGACAAGTCAAAGATATGGATAGACAGGCAAGATAAGCCCTCAGCTATGAAAACTAGTGATTCTGGACTTTATTTTGAAGATAATAGGAAAACAATGAAGTTTTTAAACACAGGAATGACTCAATCAAAGGGGAACTTTAAAATGTGTGTTAGTCTTTTGTGCAAATAAATACTAAATCTACTGGTATCTATACAGTGCTGGTAAAGCAAATGTTTTAAAAAAGCTGTGATTCTCTCAAATTTAACAAGATGACTGTCAGTGATAATCACCTGCTGAGGTTAGTAGAATACCTGTCAGGATTGCCAGATCACAGAACGCAATGCAGAAACTGATCATAACATTCTCAGAAACCACAGAAAACTAATGAATGTTTATACTTACAAAATAAGATGTGGTAAAGAGGAGTGTGTTCTAATGTTAAAACTTAGCATCTTGGATTTCCTGGCAAGATGGCTGAATAAGAATTGCTCCAGTCAGCAACTCCCAATGAGACCAATGCAGAAGGCGGGTGATTTCTGCAATTCCAACTGAGGTACCGAATTCATCTCACTGGCACTGGTTAGACAGCGGGTGCAGCCCACAGAGGGTGAGCAGAAGAAAAGTGGGGTGTCACCTCAGCCAGGAAGTGCAAGGGATCAGGTAACTCTCCCCCTGCTAGTCAAGAGAAGCCATGAGGGACTATGCCATGAGGGGGTAGTGCTATCCTGCCCAGATACCATGCTTTTCCCATGGTCTTCACAACCCACAGACCAGGAGATTCCCTCAGGTGTGTACACCACCAGGGCCCTGGGTTTTAAGCACAAAACTGGGCAGTCTTTTGAGCAGATACCGAACTAGCTGCAGAAGTATTTTTTCATACCTCAGTGGCACCTGGAATGCCAGCAAAACAGAACTATTCACTCCCCTGGAAAGGAGGCTGAGGCCAGAGAGCTGAGTGGTCCTGCTCAGCGGATCCCACCTCCACAGAGCCGAACGAGTTAAGATCCATGGCTTGAAATTCTCACTGCCAGCACAGCAGTCTGAATTCCACCTGGGAAACGAGCTTGATGGGGGGAGGGGCATGCACCTTTACCGAGGCTTCAGTAGGCAGTTCTCCCCTCACAGTGTAAACAAAGCTGCTGGGAAATTCAAACTGGGCAGAACTCACCACAACAAAGCCGCTGTAGCCAGACTGCCTCTCTAGATTCCTCCTCTCCAGGCAGGGCATCTCTGAAAGAAAGACAGCAGCAGCCCCAGTCTGGGGCTTATAGATAAAACTCCCATCTCACTGGGACAGAACACCTGTGGGAAGGGGCAGCTGTGGGCACAGCTTCAGCAGACTTAAAGGTTCCTGTTTGCTGGCTCTAAAGAGAGGAGTGGATCTCCCAGCACAGCTCTCAAGCTCTGCTAAGGAGCAGATAGCCTCCTCAAGTGGGTCTCTTATGTCAGTGCCTCCTTACTGGGAGACATTTCCCAGCAGGGGTCAACAGACACCTCATAAAGGAGAGCTCCAGCTGGCATCTGGTGGGTGCCCCTCTGGGATGAAGCTTCCAGAGGAAGGAGCAGGCAGCAATCTTTACTGTTCTGCAGACTCCACTGGTGATACCCAGGCAAACAAGGTCTGGAGTGCACCTCCAGCAAACCTCAGCAGACCTGCAGAAGAGGGTCCTCACTGTTAGAAGGAAAACTCAACGGAAAGCAATAGCATCAACATCAACAAAAAGGACACACAAAAAAACCCCATCCAAAGGTCACCAGCATCAAAGACCAAAGGTAGATAAATCCATGAAGATGAGGAAAAACAAGCACAAAAACGCTGAAAAATGCAAAAACCAAAATGCCCCTTTGTCTCCAAAGGATCACAACTCCTCACCAGCAAGGGAACAAAACTGGATGGAGAATGAGTTTCATGATTTGACAGAAGTAGGCTTCAGAAGGTGGGTAATAACAAACTCCTCCAAGCTAAAGGAGCATGTTCTAACCCAATGCAAGGAAGCTGAGAACATTGATAAAAGGTTAGAGGAACTGGTAACTAGAATAACCAGTTTAGATAAGAACATAAATGACCTGATGGAGCTGAAAAACAGAACACAAGAATTTCATGAAGCATACACATGTATCAGTAGCCAGATCAATCAAACAGAAGAAAGAATATCACAGATTGAAGATCTACCTAATGAAATAAAGTGTGAAGACAAGATTAGAGAAAAAAGAATGAAAATGAAAAAAAATAAAGCCTCTGAGAAATATGGGACTATGTGAAAAACCAAACCTATGTTTGATTGGTGTACCTGAAAGTGATGGGGAGAATGGAACCAAGTTGGAAAACAACTTCAGGATATTCTCCAGGAGAACTTCCCAACCTAGCAAAACAGGCCAACATTCAAATTCAGGAAATACAGAGAATACTATAAAGACACTCCTCTAGAAGACACATAATCATCAGATTCAAGGTTTAAATAAAGGAAAAAATGTTAAGGGAAGTGAGAGAGAAAGGTCAGGTTACCCACAAAGAAAAGCCCATCAGACTAATAGCAGATCTCTCTGCAGAAACCCTGCAAGACAGAAGAGGGTGGGAGCCAATATTCAACATTCTTAAAGAAAAGAATTTTCGCCGGGTGTGGTGGCACAAGCCTGTAATCCCAGCACTTTGGGAGGCCGAGGTGGGTGGATCATGAGGTAAAGAGATCGAGATCATCCTGGTCAACATGGTGAAACCCCATCTCTACTAAAAATACAAAAAACATTAGCTGGGCATGGTGGCACGTGCCTGTAATCCCAGCTACTCAGGAGGTTGAGGCAGGAGAATTGCCTGAACCCAGGAGGCGGAGGTTGCGGTGAGCTGAAATCGCGCCATTGCACTCCAGCCTGGGTAACAAGAATGAAACTCCATCTCAAAAAAAAAAGAAAAGAAAAGAATTTTCAACCCAGAATTTTATATCCAGTCAAACTAAGCTTCATAAGCAAAGGAGAAATGAAATCCTTTACAGACAAGCAAATGCTGAGAGATTTTGTCACCACCAGGCCTGTCTTACAAGAGTTCCTAAAGGAAGCACTAAATATGGAAAGGAAAACCAGTGTAAGTCACTGTGAAAACATCCCAAAATGTAAAGACCATCAACACTATGAAAAAACTGCATCAACTGACGGGCAAAATAACCAGCTAGCATCATAATGACAGCATCAAGTTCACATGTAACAATATTAACCTTAAATGTAAATCGGCTAAATGCCCCAGTTAAAGACATAGACTGGCAAGTTGGATAAAGAGTTAAGACACATCAGTGTGTTGCAATCAGGAGACCCATTGCATGTGTAAAGACACACATAGGCTCAAAACAAAGGGATCGAGGAAGATTTACCAAGCAAATAGAAAACAAACAACAACAAAAAAAAGCAGAGGTTATACTCCTAGTCTCTGACAAAACAGACTTTAAATGAACAAATATGTAAAAAGACTAAGAAGGACATTAAATAGTGGTAAAGGGATCAACACAACAAGAAAAGCTAACTATTTTAAATATGTATGCCCCCAACAGTAGCACCCAGATTCATTAAGCAACTTCTTAGAGACCTACAAAGAGACTCAGACTCCCAAACAATAATAGTGGGAGATTTAGCATCCCACTGTCAATATCAGGCAGATCAACAAGACAGAAAATTAACAAGAATATTCAGGACTGGAACTCAGCTCAGGACCATGCAGGCCCAATAGACATCTACAGAACTCTCCACCCCAAATTGATAGAATATACATTATTCTCAGCACCACATCACACTTATTCTAAAAATGACCACATAATGAGAAGTAAACACTCCTTAGCAAATGCAAAAGAACAAAAATCATAACAAAAAGTCTCTCAGACCACAGTGCAATCAAATTAGAACTCAGGATTAAGAAACTCACTCAAAACCATACAACTACATGGAAAATGAACAACCTGCTCCTGAATGACAACTGGTTAAATAACAAAATTAAGACAGAAATAAAGAAGTTCTTTGAAACCAATGAGAACAAAGACACAATGTACCAGAATCTCTGGGACGCAGTGAAAGTAGTGTTTAGAGGGAAATTTGTAGCACTAAATGCCAACATAAGAAAGTGGGAAAGATCTAAAATCAACACCCTAACATCACAATTAAAAGAACTAGAGAAGCAAGAGCAAACAAATTCAAAATCTAGCAGAAGACATGAAATAAGTAAGATCAGAGCAGAACTGAAGGAGTTAGAGACACAAAAAACTATTCATAAAATCAATGAATCAAGGAGGTGGTTGCTTGAAAAGATTAACAAAATAGAAAGACCACTAGCCATACTAATAAAGATAAAAAGAGAGAAGAATGATAAACAATAAAAATGATAAAGAGGATATCACCACCGACCTCACAGAAATACAAACTACCATCAGAAAATACTATAAATACCTCTACACAAATAAACTGGAAAATCTAGAAGAAATGGATAAATTCCTTGACACATACACCCGCCCAAGACTAAACTAGGAAGAAGTCAAATTCCTGAATAGACCAATAACAACTTCTGAAATTGAAAAAGTAATTAATAGCCTGCCAAACCAAAAAAAAAAAAAAACCCAGGACCAGACGAACTCACAAATGAATTCTACCAGAGGTACAAAGAGGACCTGATGCCATTACGTCTAAAGCTATTACAAACAATATAAAAAGAGGGACTCCCTAACTCATTTTATGATGCCAGCATCATCCTAATACCAAAACCTGGCAGAGACACAACAATAAAGGAAAATTTCAAGCCAATATCCCTGGTGAACATCGATGCAAAACTCCTCAATAAAGTACTGGCAAACCAAATCCAGCAGCTCATTAAGAAGCTTATCTATCACAATCAAGTTGTGATTGTGAATGATTGCATCCCAATCATTCCTGGGATGCAAGGCTGGTCCAACACACGAAAATCAATAAACATAATCCATCACATAAACAGAACCAATGACAAAAACCACATGATTAACTCAATAGATGCAGAAAAGGCCTTCGATAAAATTCAACACCCTTTCATGCTAAAAAACACTCAATAAACTAGGTATTGATGGAACATTACCTCAAAATAATAAGAGCTATTTAAGACAAACCCACAGACAATATCATACTGAATGGGCAAAAGCTGGAAGCACTTCCTTAGAAAACTGACACAAGACAAGGATGCTCTCTTGTCAACACTCCTGGAAGTTCTGGCCAGGTCAATCAGGCAAGAGAAAGAAATAAAGCGTATTTAAATAGGAAGAGAGAAGTCAAATTGTCTCTGTTTGCAGATAACATGATTGTATATTTAGAGAAACCCATTGTCTCAGCCCCAAAATTCCTTGAGCTAATAAGCAAATTCAGCAAAGTCTCAAAATACAAAATCAATGTACAAAAATCACAAGCATTCCTATAAACCGACGACAGACAAACAGAGAGCCAAATCATGAGTAATTCCCAACAACAACTGCTACAAAGAGAATAAAATACCTAGGAATACAACTTATGAGGGATGAGAAGACCTTTTCAAGGAAATAAGAGAGGACGGAAACAAATGGAAAAACATTCCGTGCTCATGAATAGGAAAGATCAATATCATGAAAACGGCCATACTGCCCAAAGTAATCTGTAGATTCAATGCTATTCCCATCAAGCTACCAATGACTGTCTTCAAAGAATTAGAAAACAACTACTTAAAATTTTATATAAAACCAAAAAAGAGCTTATATAGCCAAGACAATCCTAAGCAAAAAGAACAAAGTTGGAGGCGTCATGCTAACTGACTTCAAACTATACTACAAGGCTACAGTAACCAAAATAGCATGGTACTGGTACCAAAACACATATATGGACGAATGGCACAGAACAGATGCCTCAGAAATAACACCACACATCTACAACCATCTGATCTTTGACAATCCTGACAAAAACAAGCAAAGGGGAAAGGATTCCATATTTAATAAATGGTGCTGGGAAAACTGGCTAGCCATATGTGGAAAACTGAAACTAGACCCCTTCCTTACACCTTATACCAAAATTAACTCAAGATGAATTAAAGATTTAAATGTAAGACCTAAGACCATAAAAACCCTAGAAGAAAACCTAGGCAATAACATTGAGGACACAGGCATGGGCAAAGACTTCATGACTAAAACACAAAAAGCAATCGCAACAAAAGCCAAAATAGACAAATGGGATCTAATTAAACTAAAGAGATTCTGCACAGCAAAAGAAACTATCATCAGAGTGGGCAGGCAATCTACAAAATGGGAGAAAATTTTTGCAATCCATCCATTTGACAAAGGGCTAATATATAGAATCTACAAGGAACTTAAACAAATTTACCAGAAAAAGACAAACAACCCCATCAAAAAGTAGGCAAAGGACATCAACAAACACTTTTCAAAAGAAGACATTTATGTGAACAACAAATGTGAATAAAAGCTCATCATCACTGGCCATTAGAGAAATGCAAATGAAAACCACAATGAGATACCATCTCATGCCAGTTAGAATGGCTATCATTAAAAAGTAAGGAAACAACAGATGCTGGAGAGGACATGGAGAAATAGGAATGCTTTTACACTGTTGGTGGGAGTGTAAATTAGTTCAACCATTGGGGAAGACAGTGTAGTGATTTCTCAGGATTCTAGAAATAGAAATTCCATTTGACCCAGCAGTCCCATTACTGGGTATATATCCAAAGGATTGTAAATCATTCTGCTATAAAGACACATGCACACATATGTTTATTGCAGCACTATTCACAATAGGCAAGACTTGGAATCAACCCAAATGCCCATCAATGATAGACTGAATAAAGAAAATGTGGCACACACATACCATGGAATACTATGCAGCCCTAAAAAAAGAGTGAGTTCATGTCCTTTGGTGGGACATGGATGAAGCTGGAAACCATCATTCTCAGCAAACTCACACAGGAACAGAAAACTAAACACCACATGTTCTCACTTATAAATAGGAGTTGAACAATGAGAACATATGGATACAGGGAGGTGAATATCACACACCGGGGCCTGTTGCAGGTGGCAGGGGCAAAGGGAAGGATAGTATTAGGAGAAACACCTAATGTAGATGATGGGTTGATGGGTGCAGCAAACCACTATGGCACATGCATAACTATGTAACAAACCTGCACATTCTGCACCTGTATTCCAAAAACTTAAGTATAATAAAAATAAATAAATAAATAAGATAAATTCTTTTTTAAATGTAGCATCTTTAAAATCTAAACAAATGAATATATACAATCAGGAACACTTAAAACAAATCTATCAAATGTCTATGACTCTTTTGGACCACAAACCTGTAAAGATAGCAAATTAAAATAATAAATTTACCTTAGAATAACTTATGTTACTTCATCACATTAAATATCTGAAATAAAATAAATGGGGAAAAGCTAAATCAGACTTTGTAATAGAAATAATGCTATATGCTCAACACATCCCACTTTCTTTTATTCTATGAATACAACACTAATACACTTTCCACTCCACTTGTCTGGGAAAAGCCCGCAACTAACTTATAGCTAAAGGAATATGTGTAGAAGTGATATTCAATGTTTCCAGGTCTAGCTTCTAAAACTTCCATATTCTGTCTCTCTTTTCTTGCCTGCTGGACAATACAAAAATATACAGTGGAATGCTAGGAGGCCTTTGAAGGTCAAAAAACAAAACACAATGAAAGCCACATGATGGAAGAAGATTAGAGTTCTTGAAATACTGTGAAAAAGAAAGGCCTTCCTCTTACCTCCCAGTTACTGTCACTGAATTATGACATGAGCTAGAAATAAGAGCTACTGAGATTTGTTTTTTATAGCAGTTAGCTCACCCTAACTAATATGGACTCCTAAAACTCCAGGCATATTTAAAAATCAAAAGTTACAGAATTTATTTTCTAATTCTCCTTAATGTTCAATTAAAACATTATGCTGTAAACATAATCAAATTTTTAGTATACTAAAAAGCACAGTTGGAGATAAAAGACTTAGGGGAATGAGACAGAGTAACAATCATTACATTTTGAAAAAAAAAAAAAGTGGCCTGATAGTTCATTAGGGATTTGATTATTCTATCATGATTTCTCCAGTGGGTATTGTCCAGTGAGGACAGTATTAGGCAGAGACAAAGGAACCCAAAACACTAATGACTGGATCAAATGTTCTTCAACTTAATAAGATTAAAAAAAAAAAACTTCTTCGTCAGAGTTCTGATGATGTAGATATTATCTTACACATCTTTCAGAGATTATCTTATTTGAAAATCCAAAATACAATGAGCATTTCTTTGAGCATCATGTCAGTGCTTTAAAAGATTTGGATTTTGAAGTATTCCAGATTTCAGATTTTCAGACTGGGTATACTCAACATGTACTTTCACATCATTGTATTTTTGTATTTTCCCAGATTTTCTTTATTCTTTCTTCTAAAATATGTGTACTGTAAGCCGGCATTTTCTCATTATCTATATATTTTATTTAAGTATATTTTATAATTTTTATTTTATGTGGTATTTTTATACCTACAGATTCCCCTTTTAATGTTTTTTAATGTTTCAGGCATAAATTCTTGTAACTTTATAAATGTTATATGAGATGAGTCTAATTTCTAAACATATTTCTTCTGTAAGACATGCGTTCTTTCTTAGTAAAGATTTTTAAAGTGAGTTTTCAATAAGACCAGAATGATGAAGCAAAAACACAGGCATCAGAAAATGGATAAAAATTAATGAATATGAATTCCTTTCTTAATATCTTATTATCCAATCACTGAGGGATCATTAATGTCTCCTCCCAAATTATTTTGTAAGATAAACTGAATTATGTTATATCCTCTCTGGCCCATATCAAGACCAGATGATTATACAACCTGCAAATGAATCATCCATCATCTGACTAGCTCTCACAGGACCATAGGGGCCCTTTGGTCTGAATCCTATAAAAATATGTTCCTTCATAGTATATTTAGAAGACCACATCGTCTCAGCCAAAAATCTCCTTAGATGATAAGCAACTTCAGCAAAGTTACAGGATACAAACTCAATATGAAAAATTCACAAGCATTTCTATACACCAATAACAGACAAACAGAGAGCCAAATCATGAGCGAACTCCTATTCACAATTGCTACAAAGAGAATAAAATACCTAAGAATACAACTAACAAAGGATGTGAAGGACCTATTCAAGGAGAACTACAAACCACTGCTCAAGGAAATAAGAGAGAACACAAACAGATGGAAAACATTCCATGCTCATGTATAGAAAGAATCAATATCGTGAAAATGATGCTATCCCCATCAACCTACCATTGACCTTCTTCACAGAACTGGAAAAAACCACCTTAAACTTCATATAGGACCAAAAGAGAGTCAACATAGCCAAGACAATCGTAAGCAAAAAGAACAAAGCCGGAGGCATCACGCTCTCCGATTTGAAGCTATTCTACATTGCTACAGTAATCAAAACAGCATGGTACTGGTAGCAAAACAGAGATGTATACCAATGGAACAGAACAGAGGCCTCAGAAGCAATGCCACACTCTACAACAAACCTGACAAAAACAAGCAATGGGGAAAGGATTCCCTGCTTAATAAATGGTGTTGGGAAAACTGTCTAGCCATGTGCAGAAAGCAGAAACTGGACCCCTTCCTGACAGCTTTACATTAAAATTAACTCCAGATGGATTAAACATGTAAACATAAAACCCAACACCATAAAAACCCTGGAAGAAAACTTAGACAAAACCATTCAGGACCTAGGCATAGGCAAGGACTTCATGGCTAAAACACCAAAAGCAATGGCACCAAAAGCCAGAACAGACAAATGGTATCTAATTAAACTCCAGAGCTTCTGTACAGAAAAAAAAAAAAAAAATCATTAGAATGAACCAGCAACCAACAAAATGAGAAAAAAATTTGCAATCTACCCATCTGACAAAGGGCTAAAATCCAGAATCTACAAGGAACTAAAGCAGATTTACAAGAAAAAACAAACAAACCCATTCAAAAGTGGATGAAGGATATGAACAGACACTTTTCAAAAGAAGACATATATGAGGCCAACAAACGTGAAAAAATGCTCATCATCACTGGTCATTAAAGAAATGCAAATCAAAACTACATTGAGATATCATCTTATACCAGTTAGAATGGCAATCATTAGAAAATCTGGAGACAACAGATGCTGGAGAGGATGTGGAGAAATAGGAATGCTTTTACACTGTTGGTGGGAATGTAAATTAGTTCAACCATTGTGGAAGACAGTGTGGCAATTACTCAAGGACCTAGAAATAGAAATTCCATTTGACCCAGCAATCCCATTACTGGGTATATATCCAAACAATTATAAATCATTCTATTATAAAAACACATACACACGTATGTTCATTGCAGCACTGTTTACAATAGCAAAGACCTGGAACCAACCCAAATGCCCATCGATGATAGACTGGACAGGGAAAATGTGGCACATATACACCATTGAATACTATGCAGCCATAAAAAACGATGAGCTTGTGTCCTTTTTAGGGACATGGATGAACCTGAAGACCATCATTCTCAGCAAACTGACACAAGAACAGAAAACCAAACATCACATGTTCTCACTCACAGGCGGTTGTTGAACAATAAGAACACATGGGCACAAGGAGGGGAACATCACACACTTGGGTATGTTGGGGGTTGGGGGTGCTGGGGAGAGACAGCAGAGGGCAGAGAGGATGGGGAGGGATAACACTGGGAGAAATGCCTGATGTAGGTGACGTGGGGATGGAGACAGCAAACAACCATGGCATGTGTGTACCTATGCAACAATCCTGCAAGATCTGCACATGTACCCCAGTACTTAAAGTACAATAAAAAATATTTATATACAAATATATACTAATACACCCTGAAAATATCAAAAAGGAAATAGAATATGCAGCTTTCTAAACTAATTTCACAATAGAATCTTTTTTAAAAGGAGAATATCAGAGAACTAATATTCTATGGGAATGTATTCCAGAAAATGCTACTGGGGTAATGGGGAAATACTGCAACTTAACTAAATTGGCTTCTCACCACATGACATCATTTATTTATTCTTCCACCTAATAAACATGTATTTAGTACCTTCTAAATGCTAAGCCTAATAGTACGTAAAAGTACAGGAGCCTTATACATTCAAACTGTTTATGTGAATAAAAATAATATTAGTTTCCTACTGAGTTAATGTGATCAAAACAAAATAAACCTGGATTCTGACTGTCCAGGATCCAAGTTCATCACAGTGCAGTAACAGTAGTTAGGCATGGACACTTGGTGGCCAAACTGCCTGTGTTTAAATCCGAGCTATTCCACTTACTAGCTGTACGACCTTGGGCAAATTACTTAACCTCTCCATGCCACTATTAAATGAGAACTGTGTTAGTACCTAACTCAGTTGTTCTGATTAAATTGAATAAGTTAATATTTATAAAGTGCTTAGAAAAGTGCATGGTATATAGTAAGCATGATGTGTATTTCTGTTAAATAAATCAAATAAATATGCTGGGGTCATAGGTAGTGTTTTTCTTTCCTTTCTCAAACTAGTTTATTGCATACTTACTCTGGGAAATTTTTGTAATAAATCAGTAGCCTGTTTAGATATTGGTGAAAATGAAATAACACAAGGCCATTTGGACTCTTCCCTTAAGTAGGAAGCTTTATTGAAACATCAATCTTTACCCTAGATAGTGAGCCATAGTCTCCTAGCTCTCATTATTTTCTCCACATACCTGATTGAAAAAGTCAGGGTATAAAAATGTAACAGCAGGATGAAGAAATAAAGTTGATTTCTAGTTTTTTCTTTATACTTCCCCTAGTTTTTGGATTTTCCACAATGGTAATCTAAGTTCTTTGTTAATAAAAAAAAAAGTTATTTAAAAAATCAGCCCTCAAACTGGGGTTAAAAACGAGATAAATACAATACAGGAATTTTTCTCCTTCCCAGTCCTAAAGTAATTGGCAAAGGTAATTAGGAGGTCAAGGTAGGATTCAGCATTCTGTTTCAAGTTTGAATAGTTGTGAATTTAGCAAAGAAATTCCAAAACTCTTAACGTACTATAAAATTCACAAACATTAATATAATTTAAAGAAAAACAATATAATTCATTTAATTTTAAGAGTTACCTTAAAATAAAAATGATAAGAACTCACATTTTGAGGATTAAAAATGAGAAGTCTTCTTACAGATATTTTATAATAATAAAGTCTAAAAGTCCTTTTTTCACTTTCAGGTTGAATAAAAGCATCTTCCTTATTTCAGTAAATGCTAGATGGATCTTTCTGATTGCTCAGGCCAAAAACCTCGAGTCATTTCTCTCACATCCCACACCCAATAGCTCAGTATATCCTGCCTGCTACTTCTCAAGATACAGACAGAACCTGGCCACTTACCATCTCCACCCACAACTGCCATGGTCTAAGTCATCATCCTAACTGGTCTCCCTGCTATCATCCTATCCTTCAGTCTAGCCTCAAAACAGCATCCAAAGAAGTGATTCTCTTAAAACATAAATCAGGTCGTGTCGCTCCTTCTGCCTAAAACCCTTAGTGGTTTTCCATCTCACTTGAGGTAAAAGTTGAAGTCCTGGCTAAACCATCCATGAGCTTGTCCACTTTACTGCTCTGATATTGCTCTCCTTTCCTTGTTCCATTTCAGTCTCTCTGGTCTTCTTACTGTTAATATTTCTAAAACAAGCAGTCAGGCCTTTACATTTGCTGTTCTTCCTGCCTCGAATGCTCTTCCTACAGGTGTCCTCTTAGTTCACTCCCTCCTCACCTTCTTCTGTGCTTTGCCCAAATGTTACCTTATCCAAAAGGTTTTCCATGACTAACCCTTTTTAAATTGCAAACCACCCCACTCACATTTCCTAGTGCCTCTCCCAGAATTTTTTCTACACAGCACTTAACACCATCTAACATACTATATATGTTTCATATTTATCCCATTGTGTCTCCTCAATAGAATGAAAACTTCATGAAGACAAGATGTTCCTCCGTTTTATTCTCTGATATATTCCCACAATCTAGAACAGTGCTTAACACATAGGAGCTGCTCAGTAAATGTTTAGTAAATGTTAAACAAAAGTGGAGGTGTTGGGAAAGCTATTGGATATATACTCCTCGAGTGTAGAGAAAGGTCTCAGCTGGAAATGTAATTGTATTAGTCATCAGTAAAAATGTATTAAAATTAAAAAGGCTGGATTCAGTAAAAAGAAAACTTCTAAGAGAACTAATTTTTTAAATATTCGTTGGAACAGCATAAAGACAAAAAGAAAGCACTTTGCTGGAAATGCATAGTGATAAAAACTGTTTTTTTTTTTCAAATTAGCAATGTACTAAATTTCAAATTAGCAAAATTTACAAAACTGAAGGCTATTTAAAAGATACACCATATCCAACTAATTGCAACAGACTGAATCAGTAACGTTTCATTACTTTCTAATTGGATTTTGCTTTATTTCATGTTCAAGGTTATCTTGTCTTCTCAGTAAATGAAGGACATTGTATGCCTTTTCATCCGTCTGTTTACCGTCAGATCTTAGACAACCATGACACACAAATAAGGAACTGAGACATATGCAATATATTGTTTCTAAAAAATTTATCTCTCTATTCTTCATCTTCTGTGACCATTTAATTGTGCTGGTGATTGGCAAGACATATGGGAATTGAAAGTAATATACTTGGAAGTAAATGGAGATTAAAATTCTCTTCCCAATAATTTGAAACTTATTCTGAAGCTTCTTCAAAAAAATAAATGAAGAGCCCAAGGTCAGGCAACATTTACCGAGAATCAGCCATTAGAATGCAGAACAGTCCCCTCAAAGACTGCTGTCTGTATTTTGTAGAAATAGATAGGGAAAAATGGGGAAAACATTATAAAATAACCACCACCATTGCTAAGTAATTTGTGTTAATTGTATGAATGAAGTTGTTGACCCATTGTACTTCTTAAATGACATCACTCATCAATCCCTGCAATGAGTTTCAACATAATGAAAATACAGTTGGGCTGAAAAATGCCTAGCTTCAGAGTAGTCTAAGAGCTTTTCAAACACCTTTAATGCATATTCACAGCCATCACTTTCCAAAACGTAATATTTCATCACCTACTATATTTAAATTTCTAAAATCTGCATTATATATTTCAAGGATGTTTCAATCAAAGTTGAAGTATCAAAAAGCCTACATATTTAACAAGTAACATGCATTAAAGGATGCTGACACAGCAGATAATAAGCAACCAACAGGACAATGTTAGCAACATGAAAGCTGCAAATAACTGCAGTTTTAAAGTTACGAAGATGAAGAAGCTGAGAAAGAATTTAAAAGGAAAGAGATAACCAAAACCAAGTAAGGTAAAGAAAATAGAATAAAGGCAAGAATGTTGAAAATACAGTAACAAACTGAATAGTCAGTGAAATAGAAAATTAGGCAAATGAATTCAGAATCTGACTAAGCTAAAAAAAAATGGTATTAATCAACCATCACACCAGACCCACAGTTTTTAAAATGGAAATTATTATAACTGGGGTGGGAATACAGAAGCAAGAGAATTCCAGAAATATAGTGGAAACTAGTATTAAATAGGTCACCATTGTGATTTTCTTTAGTTTCCTGTCTAATAAAATCTCTAGAGCCATCTTTACTCCATCACACCTTCCTCGAACTCCTCATCGCATCCATCACTATTAACCACAAATCGCACCTTCCCCCACCACAACACAACCATTTGCCTGGAAGAGATTTGTACAGAGTATGTAAGTCAAGAAAATGACAAAATTTGAGCCCCTTCAAGGCAAACCGTTATAAGTTATACTGAACACTTTTTGAACACCAGTACCATAGAATCATAGACTCACAAGATCAGAAGACTCTAAAGGTCCTCTAGTCTAATCATTCATTCTCAAAGTCCCTCTATAATATTCCTGACAATTAGATTACATTTACAAAAACATGTTGATTGATAAGAGAACACTGCCTCCCCAAAAATGGCCCAATTTTCCTTCAAATATCCTTTCAACCTGTTATTTATTCAACTTTTATTCCATTCAAACTAAACATTTTCCCCAAGACATCTATTAATAAGAAAACATGAAAACACCAAAGTGACTGGTCCTACCCTACAAAGACTCATTTTATTAATCTGATTGGAACATCTCTGAGAATCAGTGTACTTTTAAAACTCCCCAAGTGATTCTAATATGCAGCCAGAATTGAGGACCATTGCACGAAACTAACTTCAGTTCACACCAAGGTAGATTTACTGAAAGAAAATGTCAAAAGATCCTTCTCCCTAAAATTTCCATCTGTGAGTCTCAGTTTGACTTCTTGATGATTATATAGTAGAATAAAACCACATTATGACATAGAAAGAGTACAGCATTTGAATGCAGAGAAACCCAACCCAACCACTTCCTGAGTGGCCTCAGCTGAGTCGTACAACTATTCTACATCTTCGTTTCCACATATGTGAGAAGAGGATAATAATAACTAATGGAGAGTTGAAGGAGCTAACATGTTGCAATATTGCACATGGCCAGCACAATGCTATCATGTCTTCCTGAGCCTTCTCTAGGTAAATGTGGTGAGCAGCCCCCAGGGTGGGCCCGTGATTCCCACCCCTTAGTGTTCATAACCTATATAATCCCCTCCCATTGAATGTACCTGAGGCCTGTGACTTGCTTGTAATCAATAGAATATGGCAAGGATTAAAGGATTTTGCCAAGGTAATTAAGGTCCTAAATCAGTGAATTTCAAGTTAATCATGAGGAGGCTTGTTCTGGGTGGGCCCTTAAAAGAGTGACTAGGCCCTCCCTGAAGTCAGAGACTCTAATCAAGAAAGACTGTCCTGTGGACTAGAAGAATAAGGGGTCATGTTACAGAAGCTCATGTGGCAAGTAACTGAATGGCCTCTAAGCACTGCAAGTGGCCACTAGGACCTGAGGGCAGCCTCCAGACACAGCTACAAAAAAACAGGGATCTCTGCCATATAGCCTTGAAGAAACGGATTGTGCCATCAACTGGTAATTTGGTTTATTAGTAGAAAACTAATGCGGTTAAGCACCAACAATTTTAGTTTGAATATTTTGAGTCCTTTCCTTTTGGAAATAACTTTTATTTTCCTGGTCACTACCTAAAACACATCCACTTGAGCTAAATTTTCTTTAACATGTGGCTTGCAAAAACAGATGCAAGCATCACAGCAAAAATGTATTCAGGCAGAAAGCATCAACGGATATTAAATCTGGGGCACTGGTAGTGGTGGAAATATAATGAGGAATGATATTTACATTAAATTTTATTTTGTTTTTTACCCTAAAGTACAGATCCTATATGGTGTTAGTCTCATATTTAGAGAAAAGAAAAAAGGACTCCCTTGTTATTGAATCGTTTTGCTAATGATCCTCTCTTTAATCATCTGGAATGCAACCCATTCAGTTTGAAGTTCATGTAAACTCCAAAGCATGCAAAATATATTTTGAAAAGTTTCACTACTAATCTATTATAGTTTGTATTACTCACCTGACCCCACTAGCCTTACGCTACCTTGGCATATTTATATGTTCGTGCGTGTGTGTGTGTGTGTGTGTGTGTGTGTGTGTAGAATCTCCTGCCAATCAGAAAAACCTGAGAACCTTAACTTTCCTCTTTCCATATTTGCACAGGCAAGTATTTAAAAGTATCTCTAAGTAATTCATACCCAAACACATCATGAAGTCTCATTCTTTCACCCTTGCTCACTGATGGTTTTATGTTAGACCACATGCGTTACCTATCTTTAATTTCTGAAAGGAGTCTTTCTATTAATATCCTTTGTAAGGTGTTATGCAGAGGAGATTAATGGCAGTCCTTATTTGATAGACAGTACCTAACAGTCAGCCACTACTTCCCTCTTCTCTCTGTAGGCAGTCCCGGATTCCCAATGTAGAGGCTAACACTGCATAGGTAGTTTTCCATCTCCCTTATTGAGGACATGAGCCCATGACCCTGAAACTACCTGACAAAGACAACTAAATACTAAGAATGACAGAATGAAAACATAAAAGAGCTCCAGTTCTTGATGACACAGCTCAAGCAATGACTTAACTTGACCTTCAACCATCTTACTGCCAGATTTCTTTGAACATGGGAAAATAAATACTTTGTGTAAGCCCTTTTTGGGTATCTAGCTACTTGCAGCCACAAGCATCCTAAACAATACAACTACCTATCTCTAACAATTTTTAAAACTCCCTAAACCTCAGTTTTTCCAACAGAGGAAAAAATAATAGTGTTCACAATAAAGATAAATGGTGCTCAGCATATAGTAAAAATGATAAATTAGTATTATTTGTATTAACATAAAATAAAATTAATGTAATGAAAACCTATATAAATACCCAATAACTATATGTTGAATACAACTGCATTATTAATGGTTGAACTGTGTTCCCCTAAAAGATGTTAAAGCCCTAACCCCCAGTACCTGTGACAGTAACCTTGTATGGAAATAAGATCTTTGCAATCAAGTTAGGATGTAGTCATTAGGGTGAGCCCTAATTCAATGTGACAATGTCCTTATAAAAAGAGGATATTTAGACACAGACAGAGACACGAGCACAGGGAGAATGCCATGTGAACATGAAGGTAGTAATCAGAGTGACAGGTCTACAAGATAAGAAATGCCAAAAAGTGCCAACAAACCATTAGAAGCTAGGAGAGAGGCATGGAATAGACTCTCCCCCAAACCCTCAGAAGGAACCAATTCTGCCAACACCTTAATCGCAGAGTTCCAGCCTCCCAGAGCTGGAAGGTATGGTGGTGCACGCCTGTAATCATAGCTAATCCATCATTTCTGTTGTTTAAGACATTCAGTTTGTGGTGCTTTGCCATGGCTACCCTAGCAAGCTAATAAAGACATTTAATATATATATATTTTTTAAACCCTAAATTCCAAAGGAAAACATGCACACAAAAAAAAGACAGAAATAGAGTCTTCATTTATTTTGCACAGCCATACATTCATAAGCCAATGTTTATTTTCATGGATAACTAATGGTAGCACCTATTTAAAAAATGATTCTGGAAATAAACATGAATTTTAAGGTTAGAAACTGGAGATCTTTTCAAAGGAAAGAGGAATATTTACAGAGGAAAAAAAGAATAATTTTGAAGTTATGTAATATATGTTAATAGAATGAGAAAACAGAAAATCTAAGGGAGAATTCTCAAATATAGAAATAAAGTAGAAGAATAAACGGGGTTAAGAAACAAGCGCACTTTCTTAACAAAATGATGAAATCACAAATGCTAAAGTAGATTAAGGAGATAATGAAATGTAAGAAGAGAATCCATTTGGACATATCTTTTAAATTTTAATTCTTTAGAAAGAACTATAAATTGTTATATTTGCATATTTAATCATTACTTTTTAAGCCTTTCAGTCCCTTGAAATTTTTTACTAAAGAATTGTCACTAAAAAGATGTGGAAGAAGATGTTTTGTATTGAATTTGAATATATTATTCACTTAATTACAACCTTCATGTAACAAAGGTTTCCTAATGTAGTCTCATCTAAATTAATAGATAGATATTCAGTGAATCCAAATGTTTAATGAGCTACGAGGTTTATTAACATTCCCATTTTATTTATTTTTAGCTTTATCAAAGCTCATCTATTGCCCACAGGCTTGTGATGTACATATTACATAATAAAAAGGCAAATTAAATTTAAATTCTTAGTGCCAGAATTTCCTACAAGCAAATGAATACCAACATGTCTACGTTATTTCAGTACTGCCAGATTTTAAATGGAAGATTAAAGTTTTTATTTGCTTTTAATTAGTCTTATATTTATACAGAAAGAGAAAGAGTACAAACCAGTGCAAATGTTACCAACAAACCCATAAAATAAAATACTTTATATAAAAATGGGTGTAATTTCCACAGCCCTGGAGTAGGTCTGTTGACAAGTAAGTACCTCCCTCATTTATTGACTGATATTGAAATTAATGGTGATTAATTTCTGTGAAAATGTAAATGTTCTTAAGAGAGTAACACTTTAAGCTACTCTCAGTGAAAACATTTGAGATCCTAACCTACATGCAAATGTTTATAGTTCGCAGGCAGTGGGCTAAGGAGGGAGGAAAGGAAAGCAGCATTCATGACACAGGTTGGAAGCACCCAAACTGACATTTTTCAGCCTCCCCAGATTATTCATATCTATTGGGGATTCTGTTTTCTTCAAATGAACATCTTCTCATTTAAACCATGACATGGAAGTCAGAGACCTAAACACTGGATAGACTTGTGCAAATCATGGTCTAATTTCAATTCGTTTGCAAGCATTTACTGAGTACCTATGATGCACAAAATACTGAGCTAGCCTTTACAGAAAATACAAATATAAGAAAGACACAGTGGCCAAGTTCTCAGAAGCTTCCGTCTGGCAGAGATATAAAACAAGTTCAAAATTCAGTAAATGTTTAGGCGGTATAGCAAGATGGGTTAAAGCATGTGCCTCCGAATTAGAATGGCATGCTTGAAATGCAGCTGCAGCTCACATATAATCTAACCTCTGTGTGCCTTGACCCTCAACTGCACAATGGAAATGGACTGTTATAAAGATTAATTGAATTAATACATGTAAAGCACCGAGAACAGTACAAGCAATAAGTATTATGTAAGGGTCATTTGAGAAAACTAAAAACAAAAAGGTGCTCATGGAGTTCAAAAGACTCAAGGTGGCGTTTGATAAGAAAACAATGACTTTTCTAAGATAGCATACAGTAGACAATATTAGTGACCCTCTCACCCCACCCATCATGCACAAAAGGAGTTCTCTACCTTTTCAGAGAGTACTGCCATTGTTCATCTTAACAGCTTCAATTCACATGTGGTTTGTACTGTAATGTATTCTTTCTCTTTTATTTGCTCTTCCTCCTGGTCACAATGGAAACAACTTGCACTAAAACTGTCATTTTATAACAAAAATATGTCAACGTCCCACACACAAACTTTGCAAAAAATGTCGGGGTGGATTTTTAAGATGTGAGTATCATGAATATCCTTCCACATTCATTTATTTTTAATATGTGAAGAAATAAGCTCTCTTCCGCTAAAAGAATAGAGAAGATGAGTTTAATCTGGTCAAATCAGTCTTGGTTTTTTAGAGGCACAGTTTTTGGTGTAGTTAGGATTCAACCACATAGTCTAAAACAAATCAAAACAATTTATCATACTTACACAAAGTAAAATGATAATTTGACACAAAGCCAAATATTCATACATTATATACAACTTAGAAATAAACCTTTTTAAATACTATATATATAAGCTTTTAAATATTAACTTCCTATATTTCCTATTTCTGAGAGAAGTAGGGACAGCTGATTGAATTTTTAGTTGTGTGCCCAAATATGATATGTTGAAGTACCAACAACCTACAACCCCCACCTCATCCCTGTGAATGTAACCTTATTTGGAAATAGGGTCTTTGCAGATATAATTAAGTTAAGATGACTTATGCTGGACTAGGGTGGCTCCTGACCAAATGACTGGTATCCTTATAAGAGGAATATTTAACACAGAAATAGACGAGATTAAACACACAGGAATAAAGGCCATGTAGCAATGGAGGCAGAGATTGGAGTGATGCTGCTATCAGCCAAGGAATGCCAATGATGGCCAGCAAACACCAAAAGCTAGATGAAAGACAGAATTCTTCTCCCAGAGACTTCAGAGGGACAACAGCCCCGTAGATATCTTGAACTGAGACTTCAAGTCTCCAGAACTGTGACAATAAATTTCTGTTGTTTTAAATTAACCGATTTGGTATACTTTGTTATGGCAGCTCTAGGGAGCTAATACAGCAGGTCAATTCATTCATTCAGCAATACTTATTGAGTCTGCTATGTCCTGGGCTCTGTACCTAGTGCTGCTGGGATTTGGTGTGAGTAAGTGTAACAAAGTCCCAGTTCTTGGAAGTTCATGTTTTTACAGAGAAGACAGACATTAAACAAACAAAATGTACTATCATTCATTTAACTGCAGTTGCAAACATCATAACTGAAGTACCTCTCTCAAGTCATTCTCTAGCACAGTAATTGGTTTTATTTTCTTCATAATCTTCGTCACTATTGAAATTATCTTCTTTTGTCTTATAATTGTTGTCCGTCTCCCCTCATTCCATTGCTGGCTTTTAGAAGAGTACATGACACTACAGATACCCAATAACTGCTGAATGAATGAATGGGGAAAAAAAGGTACAGGGTGACAAGAGAGCATTTATTAAACAAGTGTGAGCTTTTCTAGAAGACCAAAATGGGAAATTATGTTTGGGCAAAGTAATAAATAGGAGTTAACTGCTCACTGCTCACTGGGGACTAGTAAGTGTTAATTTGAAGACTAGACAGGGAAGAATGTTTTAAGCAAAGAAAATAACACTATAAAAGCCCTAGGCAGGAAAGAAAGGCACATTTAAGAAATTCATAGGTGAAGTTGACGAGGGCCCAAAGAGTAAGGAGAGGCTACATCAAAGAAAGTTTGGTGAAGCAGGCAGGGGCCAGATCATACAGGAATTGAGGCAAGGTTAAACATTTTGACCTTATAGTAGTAAACAATGGGAAACCTTCCCTGAATTTTCCAAAGGTGAGTGAATGATCATATTTGCCTTGTAAAAATTTCTCTCTAGCTCATGACTATGAATTAGAAGAAGACAAGAGTAGAAATAAAGAGATGAGCTAGGGACTATTCTAGCAGCCTGGATGAGAGATGAGGGGAGCTCAGAGAAGGGAATGAGCTATGACAAAATGGACAGATTCAACGTTTATGAAAGTGGTTCAAAAATGTCCAGAAGATTGTAATTGTGATGGATTAGAGGTAGAAGAGTGAAGGACAGGGACAAGGCTTCTGGCTCATGCTGCTGGGTGATCTTTCTTTTTTTTATATAAAGAACTAGAAGAGAATGAGGTACTAAGGGATGGGCAAAAGAGTTTAGTTTTGACCATGTAGAGTTTAGGTTCCAATGAGACGTCCACATGCTGAGGTTGAGAAGTCAGGGTCATCGATGCGTCTGGATCTTGGCAGAGATGCCTGAGCCAGAGACATCGATATTAGGAATCACAGACCTAGATATGGTAACTGAAGCCTTGGGCATTGATGAAAGTACTAAGGGAGAAGAGAAAAAGGTCTTGGACTATGTTTTGAGAAAGTAAAGTACTTGGATATATCCTTAATTTCTTTGCTTCTAGAGGGTTTAAAAAAAATTCTAACCTTAACCTCTTCATAACCTAATTGTTTTCTTTTTAAAATTAAACACATACTGAAAAAAACAAATCTCCTAAGTTTTATTTTTAATGTTGAGATCCCAAATTTCACTTAATGTGGATTATAAAATTTATTCCTTTAGATATATATAGATAGATACAGATATAGATATAGATATAGATATAGATGGTAAACTTATAGCAATTAAATCACTTGGCATTTATTCTTCACATTTGTCAATTTCATATAAGTTTTAGATAAATATTCCCAATACAAAAAATCAATTTGCCTTCCAACATTCAAGTTTCCTGTATAAATATCTATATACAAACCCAAGAAAAGTCACCAGATTGAACTCTCATTTTGTTGTTGCTGTTGTTTGATACAGAGTCTCACTCTGTCACCCGACTGGAGTGCAGTGGTGTGACCTTGGCTCACTGCAACCTCTGCCTGCCAGGCTTAAGCAATTCTGCCTCAGCCTCCTCAGTAGCTGAGATTACAGGTGCATGCCACTACCACCCAGCTAATTTTTTTATTTTTAGTAGAAATGGGGTTTCACCATGTTGGCCAGGCTGGTCTTGAACTCCTGACCTCAAATGATCTATCTGCCTTGGCCTCCCAAAGTGCTAAGATTACATACGTGAGCCACTATGCCCAGCTTTAACTCTTATTTCTTTCTCAAGTTAAAACTCCCCTCTCATTTTCTGATAGGGCTTTCTATTATTGAGAACAAAGGCCTCAAGAAAATTGGTTTCATGGAACACCTTCCTGCAATATTAGAATACATATAAAAATCTCTCTCAAAAGCTAAGATATAAAAAGATATACCTTTATTTTCAATCTGAAGTGATTTTACACACTGGAATGTAAATACAAGTACAATATTTACTGTAAAAAACACACTAAGCATTTTGTTGATATAAAATTTAATGAGTCCATAACTATGCAAACATTGTTACTGGAAGTGAAGGACATATAGATTCTATCTGTCCTTGACTATCTTCTAGAAGAGAGACAAGAAACAGCAATGACTTAATAACATGACCACTTCACAGAACTGCCTTCAGGCCATACAAGTGTGAAAACACATGCAGGAGGCAAGAACACATAAAGATTTTATTTCCAGAAGCTGTGTTTTCAAATAGCCAATACTAGAGAATGTTTATGAAATCCAATTTCTACTTAATGCAGATAATTAAGTAGGTGGTAGGGGATGGGTAAAAGAGTTGCAACTTGCAACTTGCCCATAACTCTTTTCAGATTGCCAATTTTCAGATGTCTCCATACTACTTACAAAATAAAAACTTATTTTAATCATCCGATCTTTGAAGTGTCTTACATCTTATTATAATATATACTTTTTCTGTTCCTGTCCATCATTCCTAACTCAACAATTGGTCATAACATTAACACTTTCTCTCCTGTATTCTCCTTAAGATTTTCTTTCCTGTATTCTCCTACTTACAGAATTAACTTATCAGTGTTGATCACATGGAATTATACACATTGGTACTATAAGGCTTTTCAGAGAACATTTGATTCCATTTTATTTTCATAGGTGAATAAACAAGTTCAAGTGCATTAAATAACTTCCCATAAAACACACACTAATATGTCAAAGTACATAATTTAGTTTTACTTTTCTTTAGTTCAAACTAGCATGCTACTATTTATAAGTAAAAGTTTAACTTTTCACATTTTGGAGGAAAATTGTCTATCATTATACACAACTTTTACCCCACCATAAGTAAGCTTCCCTTTATTAGACATGAATAAACTTCCCAATTATCTTTCAAAGGCTCTTGGCATCCCATGACATAGTAAAGCTCTTGTAAAACAACATCACTGCACTTCAGTTCAGAGCTTTCCTTCTCTCTGTCTCCATGTGAAGATATTTAGTCAGATTTAGAATATTCCTTTACCCCATGGTAAAATAGGAGCTTTATTTCTCTGATAAGTTTGTCTTTATTCATCCTTAATTCATAATATCAAGTATATTAAGGACAAATCCCAAATCTGTAATGCCTTATCACAAAATAGGGATTTGGCTCCCACTGTTGCAGAAATCTCACAGAATAAAACGATTTGTAAATGCTGAAATTTCTAAAAGTAGATTATAAATATATTTTTTATCTCCTTTTGAAGTTTATCATATTTGCTTCTGGTTTCTCAAAGTGACCTCTGGAAATACTGCAATCTTCAAGTAGAAAACAAGTAAAGACTTTCCTGCTTTAATGAAGTAATTTTAAAAATGAGTTTCAAGGGAGGATCCAAGATGGCCAAATAGGAACAGCTCTGGAATGCAGTTCCCAGTGAGCACAGTGCAGAGGATGAGTGCTCACCACATTTCCAAACAAGTTTTCACTGTCCACAGACAGGAGATTCCAGGTCTGAAAAGTGCCAGGAGTTTTCAGTGCAGTGGTTTCAGCCAGTGCCAGGTCAGTGCACAGAAACTCACACTATCTGGGCAGCTGTTTCAACTGGCAACTGGAATGCCTGGGAGACACAGCCACCCATTCAACTGAAAGGGAGGGGGCTGAGACAGGATGCCAGGCAATCTGGCTCAGCGGGCACCACTCCCACAAAACAAGCAATCTCAAACGTTCTGGATTGAGAGTTTCACAGCAAGTGCAGCTGGACCCAGGACAGTCAAGCTCAGTGGAGGGAAGGGCATTCTCCACTACTGAGGCAGTCCGCCACTATCAAGGCAGTTCACACAGCAGCTGGGCAGAGCCTGTGGCAGCTCAGCAATGCCTCTGCTGGCAGACTGTGACTAGACTACTCCGTGCAGGACAGGGCAGCTATGAAAAAAGGCAGCAGCATGACAGAAACTTATAAATAGAGCTGATCTTCCTAGGACAGAGTACCTGGGAAAAGAGGCGGGTATGAGTTCAGCTGCAGCAGACTTAAAAGTACCTGCCCAGCAGCTCTGCATGGAACAACGTAGCTCCCAGCATAGTGCTTGAGCTCCTATAAGGGACAGACTGTCTCCTCAAGCAACTCCCCAACCTTTGTATACTCAAAGAGACACCTCATTAAAGAGAGTTCAGGCCAACGTCTGGCGGGTACCCTTCTGGGATGAGGATAGCAGAGGAAGAAACCAGTGGCAACCTCTGCTGTTCTACAGCCCTGGTGGGTGATCCCCCAGCAAGCAGGGTCTGGAGTGGACCTCCAGCAGTCCTGCAGCAGAGGGGCCTGACTGTTAGAAGGAAAACTAAGAAGCAGAAAGAAATAGCTTCAACATCAACAAAAAGGATGTCCCACTCAGAGACCCCATCCGAAAGTCACCAACTACAAAGACCACAGGTAGATAAAGCCACTAAGATGGGAAGAAACCAGTGCAAAAAGGAGGAAAACACCAAAATCCAGAATGCCTCTCTTCCTCCAAGGGATGACAACTCCTCACTAGCTAGGGATCAAAGTTGGATAAAGAATGAATCTGATGAATTGACAGAAACAGGCTTCAGAAGGCAGGTAATAACAAACTTCAGAGCTAAAAGAACATGTGCTAACCCAATGCAAAGAAACTAAGAACGTAAAAAATAGGTTAGATGAGAAGCTAACTAGAATAAACAGCTTAGAGAAAAATATAAATGACGTAATGGAGCTGAAAAACACAGCATGAGAACTTCACAAAGCATACACAAGTCTCAATAGCCAAATCGATCAAACAGAAGGAAGGATATCAGAGACTGAAGATCAACTCAATGAAATAAAACAGGAAGACAAGATTAGAGAAAAAAGAGTGAAAAGAAATGAACAAAGCCTCCAAGAAATATGGAATTATGTGAAAAGAACTAATCTACGTTTGATAGGTGTACCTGAATGTGATAGAGAGAATAAATCCAAGCTGGAAAACACTCTTCAGGATATTATCCAGGAGAACTTCCCCAACCTAGCAAGGCAGGCCACCATTCAAGTCCAGGAAATACAGAGAACACCACAAAGATATTCCTCAAGAAGTGCAACCCCAAGGCACATAATGGTTAGATTCATCAGGGTTGAAATGAAGGAAAAAATGCTAAGGGCAGCCAGAGAGAAATATCAGGTTACTCACAAAGGGAAGTCCATCAAACTCACAGTGGATGTCTCAGCAGAAACCCTACAAGCCAGAAAAGATTGGGGGCCAATATTCAACAACCTTAGAGAAAGGAACATTCAACCTAGGATTTCATATCCAGATGAACTAAGCTTCATAAGTGAAGGAGAAAGAAAATCCTTTATGGACAAAGCAATTGCTGAGAGATTTTGTCACCATCAGGCCAGCCTTACAAGAGCTCCTGAAAGAAGCACTAAACACAGAAAGGAACAACCAGTGCCTGACACTCCAAACACGTGCCAAATGGTAAAGACTATAGACACAATGAAGAAAATGTGTCAACTAATGGGCAAAACATCCAGCATGCAGCTAGCATCAAAATGGCAGGATCAAATTCACGCATAACAATATTAACCTTAAATGTAAATGGCTAAATGCCCCATTCAAAAGACACAGACAGGCAAATTGGATAAAAAGTCAAAACCCATTGGTGTGCTGTATTCAGGAAATGCATCTCAGGTGCAAGGACACACATAGGCTAAAAATAAAGGGATGGAGGAAAATTTATCAAGAAAATGGAGAGCAAAAAGAAGCAGGAGTTGCAATCCTAGTCTCTGATAAAATGGACTTTAAACCAACAATGATCAAAAGAGACAAAGAAGGGCATTACGTAATGGTAAAAGGATCAATGCATCAAGAAGAACTAAAGATCCTAAATATATATACACCCAATACAGGAGCACCTAGGTAAATTAAGCAAGTTCTTAATGACCTACAAAGAGACTTGGACTCTCACACAATAATAGTGGGAGACTTTAACACTCCATTATCAATATTAGATCAAAGAGACAGAAAATTAACAAGGATATCCAAGACTTGAACTCAGATCTGGACCAAGAGGACCTAATAGACATCTACAGAACTCTCCACCCCAAATCCACAGAATATACATTCTTCTCAGCACCACATCACACCTACTCTAAAATTGACCACATAATTAGAAGTAAATCACTCCTCAGCAAATGCAAATGAACAGAAATCACACAGTCTCTCAGACCACAGTGCAATCAAATTGGAACTCAGAATTAAGAAAGTAACTCAGAACTGCACAACTTTATGGAAATTGAACAACTTGCTCCTGAATGTTGACTGGATAAACAATGAAATGAAGGCAGAAATAAAGATGTTCTTTGAAACCAACGAGAATGAAGATACAACATACCAGAATCTCTGGGACACATTTAAAGCAGTGTCTAGAGGGAAATTTGTAGCAATAAATGCCCACCAGAGAAGCAAGGAAAGATCTAAAATAGACACCCTATTGTCAAAACTGAAAGAGCTAGAGGAGCCAGATCAAAGGAGCAGAAGACAAGAAATAACTAAGATCAGAGCAGAATTGAAGGCAATAGAGACACAAAAAACCTTCAAAAAATCAATAAATCCAGGAGTTGGTTTTTTGAAAAGATCAACAAAATAGACCATTAGCCAGATTAATAAAAAAAGAAAAGGAAGAAGAATCAAATAGAAGCAATAAAAAAAAAATGATAAAGGGGACATCACCACTGATTCCACAGAAATACAAACTACAGTCAGAGAATTACTACAAATAACTCTATGCACATGAACCAGTAAACCTGGAAGAAATGGATAAATTCCTGGACACTTGCCCCTTCTCAAGCCTAAATCAGGAAGAAGTTGAAACCTTGAACAGACCAATAACAAGGGCTGAAGTTGAGGCAGCAAATAAGAGCCTACCAACCAAAAAAAGTCCAGGTCCAGATGGGTTCACAGCTGAATTCTACCAGATGTTCAAAGAGGAATTGGTACCATTCCTTCTAAAACTATTCCAAACAATAAAAAAAGAGGGAATCCTTCCCAAATCATTTTATGAGACCAACATCATCCTGATACCAAAACCCGGCAGAGACTCAACAAAAAAAGAAAACTTCAGGCCAATATTCACGATGAACAGAGATGCAAAAATCTTCAATAAAATATTGGCAAACCAATTGCGACAGCACATCAAAAAGCTTATCCATCAAAAACAAGTAGGCTTCATTCCGAGGATGCAAGGCTGGTTCAACGTACGCAAGTCTATAAACATAATCCAACACATAAACAGAACCAAAGACAAAAACCACATGATTATCTCAATAGATGCAGAGAAGGCCTTCGACAAAATTCAACACCCTTTATGCTAAAAACTCTCAACAAACTAGGTATTGAAGGATCATATCTCAAAATAATTAAAGCTATTTACAACAAACCTACAGCCAATATCACACTGAATGGGCAAAAACAGGAAGCATTCCCTTTGAAAACCAGCAATACACAAGGATGCCCTCTCTCACCACTCCTATTCAATATAGTATTAGAAGTTCTAGCCAGAGCAATTAGGAAATTTAAAAAAGGGTATTCAATTAGGAAAAAAGGAAGTCAAATTGTCTCTATTTGCAGACAACATAATTGTATATTTGGAAGACCCTAATCATCTCAGCCCAAAATCTCCTTAAACTGATAAGCAACTTCGGTGAAGTCTCAGGATACAAAATCAATGTGCAAAAATCACAAGCATTTCTATACACCAATAACAGACTAACAGAAAGCCAAATCATGAGCAAACTCCCATTCACAATTGCTACAAAGAGAATAAAACACCTAGGAATGTAACTAACAAAGGATGTGAAGGACCTCTTCAAGAAGAACTATAAACCATTGCTAAAGGAAATAAAAGAGGACAAAAACAAATGGAGAAACATTCCATGCTCATGGTTAGGAAGAATCAATATCGTGAAAATGGCCATACTGCCCAAAGTAATTTATAGATTCAACACTATCCCCATCAAGCTCCCAATGACCTTCTTCACAGAACTGGAAAAAAACCATTTTAAACTTCATAGGGAACCAAAAGAGAGCCCACATAGCCAAGACAATCCTAAGCCAGAAGAACAAAGCCAGAGGCATCACACTACCTGATTTCAAACTATATTACAAAGCTACAGTAATCTCAAAACAGCATGGTTCTGGTACCAAAACAGAGATATAGACCCATGGAACAAAACAGAGGCATTGGAGGCCACACATCTACAACCATCTGATCTTTGACAAACCTGACAAAAACAAGCAATAGGGAAAGGATTCCCTGTTTAATAAATGGTGTTAGGAAAACTGGCTAGCAATGTGCAGAAAGCAGAAACTGGACCCCTTCCTGTCACCTTACACTAAAATTATCTCCACATGGATTAAAGATTTAAACATAAAACCTAACACCATAAAAACACTAGAAGAAAATGTAGGCAAAACCATCCAGGACATATGCATAGGCAAGGACTTCATGACTAAAACACCAAAAGCAATGGCAACAAAAGCTAAGATAGACAAATGGGATCTAATTAAAATTCAGAGCTTCTGTATAGCAAAAGAAACCATCATTAGAGGAAATCGGCAACCAAAAAAATGGGAAAAAATTTTTGCAGTCTGCCCATCTGACAAAGGGCTAATATGCAGAATCTACAAAGAACTAAAACAGATTTACCAGAAAAACAAACAAACAAACAAACAAATGTATCCAAGGGACAGAGTGGGGTGGGGAGTTGGTGGGGGGATGGCATGGGGAGAAATGCCAGATATAGGTGATGGGGAGGAAGGCAGCAAATCACACTGCCACGTGTGTACCTATGCAACAGTCTTGCATGTTCTTCACATGTACCCCAAAACCTAAAATGCCATAAAAAAAATAAATAAAAATAAAAAATGGGCAAAGGATATGAAAAGACAGTTTTCAAAAGAAGACATATATGAGGCCAACAAACTTAAGAAAAAATGCTCATCATCACTTATTATTACAGAAATGCAAACCAAAACCAGATTGAGTTATCATCTTATACCAGTTAGAATAGCAGTCATTAAAAAATCTAGAGACAACAGATGCTGGAGAGGATGTGGAGAAATGGAAACACTTTTACACTGCTGTTGGGAGTTTAAACTAGTTTAACCATTGTGGAAGACAGTGCGGCGATTCCTCAAGAATCTAGAAATAGAAATTCCATTTGACCCAGCAATTCCATTGCTGAGTATATACCCAAAGAATTATAAATCATTCTATTATAAAGACATATGCACACGTATGTTCATAGCGGCACTGTTTACAATAGCAAAGACCTGGAACCAACCCAAATGCCCGTCGACCATAGACTGGACAATACCTCATAGAATATTATGCAGTCAGAAAAAACGATAAGTTTGTGTCCTTTTTAGGGACATGGATGATTCTGGAAACCATCATTCTCAGCCAAGCTACACAAGAAAAGAAAATCAAACACCGCATGTTCTCACTCATAGGCGGGTGTTGAACAATGAGAACACATGGACACAGGGAGGGGAGCATCACACACTGGGGTCTGTTGTGGGGGGACCAAGGGAGGGACATTGGGTGGGGTATGGAGGTGGCGAGATTGGGGAGGGATAACATGGGGAGAAATGCCAGATGTAGGTGACTTGGGGATGAAGGCAGCAAACTACATTGCCACGTGTGTACCTATGCAACAATCCTGCATGATCTGTACATGTACCCCAGAACCTAAGGTACAATAAAAATAAAAAGCTTCAAAACAAATGAGTTTCAAAGACAAACTATTAGAATGTCACCATGCACACAGGGAGAGAAAGGAATTTCTTAGTTAAGTATGCCTCAACATCCACAATCTCAGGTTGTACATTTATATATAGCAGAAGGATTAAGACTTTCTCATGTTCTCATTGCAAACTGAATAAAATCCAAACTGACTAAATCCTAGAAGACACACTGACACCGCCTAACACCGACCAACTCCAGCCCTATAATAGACCACTTTCTCACTCCTGCCTATCGGCCACTGTGTCTCTTGAAAATTACATAAGTTGTTATAAGAAATAATACAGATAGTACCTATATGTCCTTCACTCCCAATGGCAATGTTTTCATAACTATGGATGCATTAAATTTTATGTCAACAAAATGCTTAGTGCATATTTTACAGCAAATTTTGCACTTGTACTTACTTTCCAGTGTATAAAACCACTTTAGATTGAAAATAGAGGTACATAGTTTTATATCTTAGCTTTTTATAGGGATTTTTATATGAATTCAAATATTGTAGGGAGATATTCTATGAAACCAATTTTCTTTAACTCAATAGCAACTAAACTTTTCAATTGTGCACTATGATTAATAAAGAAAACAAAATATATATATGTGCTAGAGTGTTAATAGGTAAATAACAAACATAGAAAAATGAAAAGATAAATTAATATATTTAGAAAATATTATTTATTGTAAATATGATTTGAATTTCACTAAAAACATTATCTTATGCTTTTTAATATGCTACTTTTATTTGAAATTCTTATTTTTTTCCTTTGACATAAACCAGTTCCAACATGAAAACAAGAAAAAAAAAGAAAGGAAAGTTACCAGCCACATCCAACTGCAACAGCTTTGCTTTAGATTTTCCTAATGCCTGGAATATTCTTATCTTTGATCTTTGCACACAGTGGCCTTCCCTGACCATCCTGTCTATACACACCCACCTCAGGTCTCTCCCATTAGCCTGCAGGGCATTTGTAACTATCCAAAATTATCACTATTTTACAAGTTTGTGGCCCAAATTTTCCCACTAGATTCTAAAATACATGAAGGAAAACACCTTAATCCAATTTACCACTAAGTCCCCAGGCACATACATCAACGCCCAGCACATAGTTGATGTTCAATTAATAAGTATTAAATAAATATAAAGTTGACTTAGTCAAATGCTTTATTTACATTTTATTTATTGTCTTTTTGCTAGGCACTACCTAACAACAAAATTTTTAAATAGAATTATTCAAATACCTGAGATCAGGAGGAAATCCAAATCCTAAAATGATAAAACTTTAGTGTTGATCTTGAGTTTAGAAATCATCTAGTACAGTTTCTTTGTCTTACAGGGGAACAAACTAAGGGACAGAGATAACAGTGACTTGCCCAAGGTAACGCAAGCTTTTCATTATTTCTAGGAAAGAAGCTGCAGAGTCAGATCCTGAATGGGATATTTAAAGCAGCAGCATAAGAAGTTTGGTTCTCACCAATGAAGTTAACTTTACTATTATAAATATAAGAATGATTACTATTAATACTACTCTGATTAGAACACTGTGTGGATGTGATTTAACCGTTTGCTTATTATCTGTGTGAATAACTATGTAGAAAACACAAGCCAAGTCCTTTAAACACCAAACACTTAGATCAATACTGTCACCAAATAATGAGTTCCATCGACTCGATCGATTGACAGATTATCACTTGCTCAAACAGGCTGACAGTAAAAAGCAAGGACTGCAGTCCAAAATGATTTAATCATCAGCACCATAAAAGACAAACACACTGAGGCAACCACATTGAATTGATTATTTAATTTTGTGTGTATGTTAAGGCTTGCAGTACTCACACAGTGTCTGTAACAGAGGGATCAATAAATATTGAATTAAATTGCTACTAAGTAACTGTCAAATGGCAGTTGGCCAGATGGATAAATGACAGACTGAAGGAAAGAATCATTCAGTTAATCAATTTGAATCACGATACCTTCAATCATTAGATGTGTGTTGCTCTCCTTTTTCTGTCTTAACTGCTTTGTACAGTTTTATGTACAGCCCCGTTGATCCTTCTGGCATCATTTGGTCAAAGAACCCTTAGAGTTGAGGTTAATTTAGGATTGGAATAAACCTTAACAATTTGATATCTTTTTTTCTGAGACGGAGTTTCGCTCTCGTTACCCAGGCTGGAGTGCAATGGCGCGATCTCGGCTCACCGCAACCTCCGCCTCCTGGGTTCAGGCGATTCTCCTGCCTCAGCCTCCTGAGTAGCTGGGATTACAGGCACGCGCCACCATGCCCAGTTAATTTTTTTGTATTTTTAGTAGAGACGGGGTTTCACCATGTTGATCAGGATGGTCTCGATCTTTTGACCTTGTGATCCACCCAAAGTGCTGGGATTACAGGCTTGAGCCACCGCGCCCGGCCAAGAATTTGATTTCTCTATGAAGACTTCACTTTGCCCAACCTCATCTCCTTGGGATGACTACCTACCCACTTTTTAAAGATATTCACAACTGTGCTTCCTTTAATGACTTGTAGGTACTTAGCAACAGAACATGTGGGAAATCTTTCCTAATAAATGACACAAAAAGCACTTTAGTAGCAATTTTAGTTTATCAAGTACTTTTAAAACTCATTCTTTTAAGAAGATCACAGCATTTTGGAACAGAAACATGGCATCTTTTGACTAACCTGTTGAGGTAATAAATTTGGTGGGTTTTAAGTACTTTCAAAATTCATACAGAGCTCACCCAGTAGATCCTAGGTGGTTTGTACTTTACACATTGAAAAAGTGAGATGTGGGAAAATTAGGGTGTAAAGAGGAAAAAATAACAGTTTCCCTTTCACCCCAGTAGGCTCTTTTCAGCATTTTGCTGAGGAAAGCCTTGGCTTGCAGCAAGTAACATAACTTGACAAGTCCCCTTTGCAAAAGTCTTTATTGTGCCTTACGGAAAGAGCGCAATTAGAAAGCCTAAGCTACTCCTTACACATTACAAACAGAATATTTCATAATAAAATTGGTAGACTTCACTAAAAGCCACCTGACATGGCAGTTACAAATACGTTAGTGGTTTAAAGGGCAGGTTCTGGAGTTACAAGAACTTGCCTTTAGATCCCAAGCCCCACTCACCAGCCGTCTGACCCTTCATAAATTATTAAATTTCTGTGTGCATCAATATCCTCATCTGTGAACCCAGAATAATGCTACCTCTCCATACAACTATCGTATGAATTAAATAAAGGCATGATGTGTCTAACACATAATAGGCTTTCAAAAAACATAATAGTAGTGGTAATAATTATATACATGGCTTAACAACTTAAAGTACCAACTAAAAGCACAAACATATCTGCTAGTGTGCATTCAGAGCTTTTAAACTTAACCACGGCTCTTCCATCCACTCGCCACTATTAAATCAAAATAAAAAGAAATACATAAAAATGAACTGCAAGCTGTCTTCTCTTGCAAAAGTTTTCTAATTAGCACTCTAATTCACTCCTTACAAATGTGCAATTCATAAACACAAACTGTTGTCTCAGACACTGGTAAGTGATTTTGTGAATGTAAATGCATTACAAATTCATTTTAATTAGACATAATTAAGAATTGCACACACTAATTTATTTGTTTTCTCTTGATGCTTGGGCTTTTTATTTAATAAATTTCTGATTATAACAAGAAGACTGTTTTAGGGCATTACTTAAAATCTTTAGTATTTGGGGCCAATATGTATTTTTTATTAACTTTACCCAGTATGATCAAAGCGAATCTCAAAAATAATTTACTGCCAAAATATTTTAAATACAAGTCTTCCAAACTTCTTTCAAGCAATGTTTGTTTTTTGAAAGGAATAATAAAATTTTGTTTTCCTAGCAGATCCAATTAAAACTGTCCTTTGCACATAAAAGGGCCAAAAATCATTACTATAAACTGATTCAAATGCAAATTTATCTGGAAACTTTAGGAAGCCTTAACTTCAAAAGGATACAATTAAAAAAATATTTAGAACAAAACTGAGGGTGCAAATTAAACACTAAAATACATAGTAAAAAAAAAATTAGTCCCATATCTAATGTTTTTCTATATAAGACTAAACAAATTGAATTTTTAAAAACAGAATTTAGTAGAAGACCCACCTGTCAGATCAGACGGACTCGGATAATGCTAGCATTGCTGAACAACCATAAAGAAATGGACTGAGCCCTATGCAAGAGCTTTAAAAATTATTACAAAAGGCATAGAAATATCCAGTGAATTAAGCAGCTCACTGATTTTGAACACCCAAACTACAAGTAGTACTAAAAAAATTAAAATTCTATCCATAAGCTTTAAAAAATAATTTCTTTTTTTTTTTTTTTTTTTTTGAGACGGAGTTTCACTCTTGTTACCCAGGCTGGAGTGCAATGGCACGATCTCGGCTCACCGCAACCTCCGCCTCCTGGGTTCAGGCAATTCTCCTGCCTCAGCCTCCTGAGTAGCTGGGATTACAGGCACCTGCCACCATGCCCAGCTAATGTTTTGTATTTTTAGTAGAGACGGGGTTTCATCATGTTGACCAAGGTGGTCTCGATCTCTTGACCTCGTGATCCACCCGCCTCGGCCTCCCAAAGTGCTGGGATTACAGGCTTTAGTCACAGCGCCTGGCCTAAAAAATAATTTCTAATTCATAATATATAAACATTAGGTAGACTATGTTTATTTAAAGAAAAAAAATATATTGCACAAAAATCCTGTATCTCATTTCTGTTTATAACTTGTGTACTCACTCCTGTTATTGACTATGGCTATTACCATGGACTTCTCTAAAATATGTCGTAAATCAGACCTATTATGAAGTGATGGCCTTACATTCTTTCTTACATGTCACTTTTATACGTAAAAAAAGACAAGGGGAGGATACTTTTAAAAATAAAATCCTGAGCTGCTAGATTCCAAATAATTGGAAGAACTACAGCGCCATCTTGTGGAACAAAGTAACTAATTAGTGAAATGCTTTGATTCTGTTAAAAAAAAAAATTGAATTTTTTGGCCATCAACTCCAGTTTCTTTTAATTATCTATTATTTTAAAACGCTTCAGTCTGAAACATCTGTCAAAGAGCAAAAACCACTATTATGCTAGAACACTAACATACATAATACAGAAACCAGGTGATTATGGCCAACTATGTCACAAATAAAGAAAAATAAAAGGTTAATATTATATGTTGCCTGGAACCAAAGAAAAAATCTGAATTTTTTGCTTTTTATCCTTTTTAAAAAATTGAAAGGTAATAAGAAAACCCTTAACATGGCTGAGGTGCAGATTCTGAATATTACAGAAGCATATCTTTTAATATTCATAATCTGAAAGAAGGAAGTAAATCAAGGAGGTTTGAGAGGAAATAAGATTGGGAAGTTGGAATTAGAATAGCACATTTTTGTTTATTTCTTCTTAGTTCAATTAACAAAATTTATTGAGAGGCTACAATGTGCCAAGCACTTGTTAGGCCCTAGGAGTAAAAAAATGAATATATATAGTCCCTTCCTTAAGACACATAGAAACTAGTAAAGTATACACATTGTTTCAAGGCAGAGGAAATGCACAGGAAGGCCACGGGGGCCTGATACAGTTTGGATATTTGTCCTCTCCAAACTTCACCTTAAAATTTGATCCCAATGTTGAAGGTAGGGCCTATTGGGAGATGTTTGGATCATGGGGGCAGATCCCTCAAGAATAGATTAATGTCCTCCCTCCAGAATGAATGAATTCTTACTGTTTGTTCCTGCAAGAGCTTTTTGTTTAAAAGAGCCTGACACTACCTCCACCCCTTGCTTTCTCTCTCGCCATGTGACCTCTGCATACACAGGCTCCCCTTTATTTTTCACCATGAATGGAAGCATCCTAAGGCTCTCAACAGATGCCCAGTCTTGAATAAGATATCACAATAGTGAGCTAAATAAATCTTTTCTTCTTTATAAATTTTTCAACTTCATGTATTCCCTTATAGCAACACAAAATGGATGAAAATAAGGTACCTACATCAGTCTGGGAATTCATGGCAGAATGCTGAACAAAAATCTTGACAGGTAAGAGAAAGGGGAGAATATTTTTCACTCATTTTCACAAATCATTGCGTAGAAACCAAATGGTAAAACCCTGGTTTCTTCCTTCCTTCCTTCCTTCCTTCCTTCCTTCATTCCTTCTTTCCTTCCTTCCTTCCTTCCTTCCTTCCTTCTTTCCTTCCTTCCTTCCTTCCTTCTTTCCTTCCTTCCTTCTTTCCTTCCTTCCTTCCTTCCTTCTTTCCTTCCTTCCTTCCTTCCTTCCTTCCTTCTTTCCTTCCTTCCTTCCTTCTTTCCTTCCTTCCTTCCTTCCTTCCTTCCTTCCTTCCTTCTTTCCTTCCTTCCTTCCTTCTTTCCTTCCTTCCTTCCTTTCCTTCCTTCCTTCCTTCCTTCCTTCCTTCCTTCTTTCCTTCCTTCCTTCCTTCCTTCTTTCCTTCCTTCCTTCCTTCTTTCCTTCCTTCCTTCCTTCCTTCCTTCCTTCCTTCCTTCCTTCCTTCTTTCCTTCCTTCCTTCATTCCTTCTTTCCTTCCTTCCTTCCTTCCTTCTTTCCTTCCTTCCTTCCTTCTTTCCTTCCTTCCTTCCTTCCTTTCCTTCCTTCCTTCCTTCCTTCCTTCCTTCCTTCCTTCCTTCTTTCCTTCCTTCCTTCCTTCCTTCCTTCTTTCCTTCCTTCCTTCCTTCTTTCCTTCCTTCCTTCTTTCCTTCCTTCCTTCCTTCTTTCCTTCCTTCCTTCCTTCTTTCCTTCCTTCCTTCCTTCTTTCCTTCCTTCCTTCTTTCCTTCCTTCCTTCCTTCCTTCTTTCCTTCCTTCCTTCCTTCTTTCCTTCCTTCCTTCCTTCTTTCCTTCCTTCCTTCTTTCCTTCCTTCTTTCCTTCCTTCCTTCCTTCTTTCCTTCCTTCCTTCCTTCTTTCCTTCCTTCCTTCCTTCTTTCCTTCCTTCCTTCTTTCCTTCCTTCCTTCTTTTCTTTTCTCCTTTTTTATTTTAGGTCAGGATTTCACGAGCAGATTTGTTATACAGATAAATTGCCTGTCACAGGGGTGTGGTGCACAGATTGTTTCATAACCCAGGTAATCGGCATAGAACATGATCGGCAGTATGTCACTCCTCTCTCCTCCCGCTCTCCAACCTCAAGTAGGCCCTACTGCCTATTGTTCCCTTCATTTCCATTCGTATTCAATGTTTAGTCCCTGCTTATCGGTGAGATCATATGATATTTAATTTTCTGCTCCTACATTAGTTGACTTAGGATTATGGCCTCTAGCTGCATCCATGTTGCTGCAAAGGACATTACCTTATTATTTTTTTATGGCTGAGTAGTATTCCGTAGTGTATGTGTACCACATTTTCTTTATCCAGTCTACCATTGATGGGCATTTAGGTTGATTCCATGACTTTGCTATTGTAGAGTGCCAAACATATTTTTCAAAGTACTCCCCAGACAACTATGCATCCATACAAACTAAAAAAAGCACAGAGTACAGAATGACCCTTTGGTACAATTAAACATGCTCTTCTTCTGTGCTCCTATGTTTTGTTCATAACCTACTATAAAACTCCTTATGAATAAACATTAATAATTATTTACCTGTTTGCCTCTCCTAAGAGATCATGAGCTCTTTAAAAATCAAAACTATCTTATTCATCCCTCTATACTTAACCCCAACCATGTGCAAATTCAGCAATCAACATATTTGTTGAATTGAATTAATCATATTTTACAGTAGTGTTTAGCCAAAATAATAAGTTCATTAATAAAAACCATAGAGGTATCAGACCAGCACCAAACAACAGTATCACTGATTCATTTCTAACGTTGTCATTTATCAAGCTCTTGTTTTGGGGTTTTTCAGTCCTGGATCTATTTTTATAAAATCTGATCAAACAAGGACAACAGATAAAAGAAAAATTATCTCTATCTTATCTATGTTTTTATTTGTGGGTGGGAGCTTGGTGTGATTTTTTTTCCTAAAACAATTATCTTTTTTTAAATAAAAATCTAAAGAGGCAACTTGCTAACATGGTAGAGAACAAAAAAGAATAAAGGGAGAAAACGTAAAATTTCCCACAAAGATGACTTAAAGCCCAGTGTGGTGCATTTGCTCTCAATTCCCTCCTCTTTGCTTCTGACCTCTCTCAACTAGTTTGTTTGTTTGTTTGTTTGTTTGTTTGTTTGTTTGTTTGTTTGTTTGTTGAGACAGGGCCTCACTCTGTTAACCAGGCTGGAGTGCAGTGGCTGGATCTCAGCTCGCTGCAACCTCCGCTTCCCGGGTTCAAGTGATTCTCCTGCCTCAGCCTCTCGAGTAGCTGGGATTACAGCCAGGCACAACACACCTGGCTAATTTTTGTATTTTTAGTAGAGATGGAGTTTCACCATGTTAGCCAAACTGTTCTCGAACTCCTGATCTCAAGTGAGCCACTGGCCTTGACCTCCCAAAGTGTTGGAATTACAGGCATGAGCCACAGTGCTTGGCCCTCTCTCAACTGTTAGCTCCCACTCACACCCCTCCCTTGACTTTATTTTTTACCTGAAACATTAACGCCTGATTGTGGAAGAGTTAGTAGCAGACACAGATGGAGAATTTGTTATGAATCTTTAACAAAGAACCATATGAAATTCAACTTCTGTTATGACTTTTACTTTTTTTTGAACATCTTTAGGCAGTTACCTCAAAATATTATCAAGTGTTTGGCCTCAAAAAGAAACAAAACTACTTACCAACTTTTAAACAACAAATGGTTGTAAAGCTCTCTAAGGAAACCACTGCTAAATAAAAAGTTCAAAATGCCCTATATTTGCTGTGTGCTTAAATGCTGGAAAAGGAGATGTATGCCAGGAAAAAAACTATTTCATATGATTGTGCCATATGTATACAGATCAAGAATCTAATTCACAGCAACTCTATTTTTAGGTGAGGACCAACAGTTCTATAAACTAGTTTAGAAAGAAGAAATGCTTCCGCAGTCACTAGATAAGAGGAAAAAGCTTGATGTGAAATAATTCTTTTAGTTCTCTATAGAGTCATGATTGAAGTATCATATACAAAATGCAATGCTGAAATGGGGGAAGTCATTATAACATACTGCAAATCTCTCTAATTTAAAATGCCATTGAGACTTGCACTCATGGAATACTAAGCACTTCTTACAAAGCTTGTATTGCAATCTATTTCTTAGCTCCTACTTTTGATTAAAGAAGATAGTTACACAAAAGGTCCAGGAGTAGTATCTGACAATGGTTTCCTTTTCCTTTTTCTTTGGAGGTAAAAGAACGGTGAGCATGTTTCTAATTTCCATGGAAAAATTATTAAACCTCTCTGAATCTCGGTTTCTTCCTGTGAAGGATGATAACACCATTTCATCAAGTAATTGTAAGGGATAAAAATTATAGCCGATGTAAACAGTTAATTGTAAGTAGTTGCTCAAAATAAAGTAGCTATCATTATATTTAGAGTGGTTTGGTACAAACTGCACATCCAAACTTCTAACCTCTACGATATCCACCAAAGCTCAAATATAAATAGACAAAGTATGCTCAAATCTTGATGTTATATAGAAAAACTTCTAAGGTAGTTAAGCAACTTTATTATGATAGTTTTAAATCATAAGTTTTCTCAAAGTGTAAGCTTTGAAATTTTAATAATAAAACATAATTATCCATCTATATTCTAGTTAGTTCTTCATCAAAAATGGGTTTTGAAGAAAAAAATCTAATTGTACCAATATAAAAATCCCAGTAATGATTGGCTGAAAAATCTGAAATCTTATTGAAAAAGACAAAAATAAGTTCTTTAGCAGGTCTGAGGTAGTTAAGTTGAAAATGCCAAGGAAAATTGTATTTTTGTGGTTGTTATTTTATTACCCTTTCCAGCAATTTTCCACTTGAATATCTTTTAAATGTGTAATTCAGCCACTTTATTCTTCACTGTGTTTCAGTCTGGGAAGGAAATAACTTAATAAAAGACCTGGAACCACCAAGAATTCTGATTCTAGTTCTTGTATTGATTTAGCTCTTGATTTTCCATAATTAAATTAGGATAATAACCTGACCAACTTCAGAACCTTGTTGTCATGACCTCTTCTATTTTTCTTTGAGTCTTCGCCTCCCCTTTCCACCACTCCCAGTCTCCAAAACACTATGGAATTGAATTTATCATAAGTAAATTGCTTCCATTAGATGATCTGATATAAAGTAGAATTTGGCATAAAAATGATCAGAAATGCTTTCCCCCTTCCTACAAACAATGCTTTTTCCCTTTTTCTCAACAGTTCTAATTGACTCTTATGAAACCTATGAAATTAATTTCTCCTGATTTTAGTAATTCCAATCATCTCAGCAAACCTAAGAGAGCCAAGGACTGAACTCTGGAACACCATATTATTTAAAAGTCGATATTTAAAGATTCAAAGGTGAATCCAATCAAAATGGAAGCCTGATTAGATTTGTCATGAGGATATGAGCTGAGACCATGGAGACATTAAGGTTGGCTGTAAAGGGTGGTTAATAAATTGGTAGCTATAGGGGATATAAAAGCAAGGGAGGGTTCTGTTCTCCTTTGATTAATATTACAGTAAATTACAGCAGAGAGAAGAGAGAAATAATGATTATGCAAGACATAACAGAGATAATTATGTCAGCAAATTCTTGAGCAGGTGAAGAGAGACGGAATCTACTGCACAAGTAAAGGGATTGTTTTAAAATGGGGAGAGACACTTCTACTGCAATAGATTCAGAACTGAGAGGCTAGACGGTGGGGAAAAAAATATTATCTTCTGATTGCTTCTGTTTGCTCAGCAAGATAGTGAAGAATAGAGAGTGAAAAACAAGGAACACCAGTTGGAAATTTGAGAAGAAAAAGGTGTGACATAGTAACCTCAGAGAGGAAAAAATAATTCAATGAGAAAGTGTTAACTGTGGTTGACAACTGCAGAGAGGCACTAAAGGCCCTCTTGAGACACAGTCATGAAAATTATAAGAGATCAATCAGCTAAGTCAGATGTTTCTCTCCAACCATGAACTATAAGCTTGGAAAACATTTATTATGTGTTTAGTATGTGCCAAGCACTATTTTAAACACTTTACTTTTATATCACTTTATATTAATAAATTTGAGCCCACAACAACTCTATTAGATAGGTATACATAAGGAAACTGAGGCACAGAGCTGTTAAGAAACTTACTCAAGCCACATGGCTAGTAAATGTTGGACTCAGGATTCAAGAAGCATGAGTCTAGAGCCCACATCCTTAATCACTAAACTATGTGACATTTCTGCAAGTGATTGGGATTAACCAGTATTAATGTTCTGCCATTTGAGTAAGGCAAAACAGCTGACGGCATTTACAAGTAATTAAACAATGGAATCTAAGCTAGACAAGGAGGAAGCAAGGATAAAAGAGGGTCGTGGACACTAAAAATTGTAATAGTCAATGCATTAGAAGCCCCAAAGTGGGCCAAAATTGTCATAGAGGCAGTTAGCTGAAAACAGAAGAAGGGTGTTTGTGACTGGATGTTAGAGGATGAGATTTTGAGTATGGTACAGTTATTCACAACAACATAGTATAAGGTTTTACAGTGATGATTGGCAGCTACGGTCAGGAGGTGAGATGAGGCATGAAAAGATTGTAATGGAAAAGGTCATGGGGCCAGGCACAGTGGCTCACACCTGTAATCTCAAAGTTTTGGGAGGCCAAGGCAGATGGATCACCAGTGGTCAGGAGTTTGAGACCAGCCTAGCTAAATGGTGAAACCCCGTCTCTACTAAAAATACAAAAAGTTACAGGTGGCCTGCACCTGTAATCCCAGCTACTTAGGAGGCTGAGGCAGAAGAAGCACTTGAACCAGGGAAACAGAGGTTGCAGCAAGCTGAGATCGCATCACTACACTCCAGCCTGGGCAACAGAGTGAGATTCCATCTCAAAAAATAAAAAAGAAAGAAAAGGTCAAGAGACTTTTTAAAAAAATCTGAGGTTGAATGCATTATATGCATAAATCAAAGGTAGTCATAGAAAGAAAGAAAGAAGTCAGGTGTTAGTATCTTCCCCAAATGAGGAAGACTGACCAGGAGGTTTGTAGATTACTCCGGGATGGAAGAATAAGCATAGTCCAGTGGCTTTGCTCCAAATAGATATTCCAACTCTTTCCAATTTACCGAGAACTTTCTTGGTTTTAACACTGAAAATCCCACATTCTGGGCCTTCATGAGCTAGGAATTTTGAGAGAGAAAGAAGGAAGAGACATTTCTGGATATGGCAATGAAAACACCATCTCCAGGCCTCGTGAGATATGGATGTCATGAATTTTAACTCGAAAAAACTGTCATGTGGTAGATACTACAACTATATTTGTAATTTCAGAATAGAATGCTTTGTTAACATTAGCTGATTGGTTTGAATCAAATATTTCTAAAGCATTTTCTTCACATTTCATGCTACCTTGATTCCTAAAGGGCAATGATTGTGTTTCTTGTCTCACTAAACTTAATATGCTCTAAAAGCTATAGCTAATTGTTTTTTACCAGTAAGTATTGTAAATATTTGAATGCACCCAGTGGGAAAAAGATCACTCAGGTAAGAAAGGCGTATCTCACAAAAAAAGTGTTGGCACTCAGGAAAGGCTTGTTAACTGCAGTATCATCCTATATTGAGAAATATTCTGCCACAGAAGGGTCCACATCTTCCACTCTACTAATTCAGACTTCTGGGCCTAGAGTATGGAGGCAGAATCACAGTATTTCATAGGCAGCAGTAACCTTACGGATACTTTAGAAGTTATTAAGGAGTTATGGAAACCATCTCATTTGATTTAAACCCTTGCAGAAACTCTTCACTCAGATTATGCATTAAAAGTAGTTTCTGTGTATTTCTAGATTCACATGGCGGCAAATGCTGTATGACATTTTTCCATTTCTTAAGCTGGACCTTTACAAAATGTGTGACATATTAAGTGATTTCAAAAATCACATGTGCAAAGAAAAAGACTAAAAAAATACACAAAAGATTCACTAAAAATAATCGGAAGGTGCAATGAGATAATCAGGCTGGTTTAAGCCATCTTCCAGGTCTTTCCTTCCCTTCTCTCTCCATGTCCTTATCACTAAACTTCTCAAAAGCAAAGTCTATGTATTTTTTTAAACTCCAAATCACATCCTGGCTTGAACCTGACTTCAGCATACACGCTCTTAGGAGGTTACCAAATGACTACTTGCATTGTCATTTATGAGAAAATCCCAATTTCCTATACTTTTATTATTTTCACTATATTCAGAATGAACTATGTAACTAAATATGAGTGATTTTTACACAAGTGTTAGTCTCACACAAGTTTATAACCCAGAAAAAAATATTTAATAAGCCACATATCCTAAGTTCAGGTTTAAACACCCAGCTCTCTAAACTCAGTTTCCATCCCTCCTTGAAGTTTCAGCAACATTTCACACCATTTGCTGTCTCTTCTCCCTGAAATTATATAACTCCTCACCATTTTTAAATAATCTCTTCTCTTATTCTCCTGCTATGTTCTTTTCTTTTCTACCTCCAAAATTAGTTCATTATTTTTCATATAATTCTTGAACTTTCAGCAACACAATGAGATCTCTCTTTTTAATATACTCTTGCCCTGAATATTTTTCCTGAATGTTCTTTCTTTGGTCGCTTAGTGGCTTCTTTTCTTCCTCCAGGCCCCAAAAGTCAGAATCCCCAAGAACCTACACTTGCACTTTCCCTCCCTTCTTTCTACAAGGCTGATCTTTATTAGCCAAGTGTCTATTCTCATGATTTCAAGGGCCATTCCTAAACAGAATGTACCCCCAAATCTAACATTTTGATAATTCTTTCCTGCAGCTCCTAGCCATAGCTAAACATCTCCACCTGGGTGCCTTATAGTCACCTCACACTCCAACGAAAATCACAATCATCTTCCTAACCAAAACCAGTTATTCTGATTTCTCTAATTCTGGCTAAAGAAGCCACCAATGTCATGGTTACCCAAACTTAAAATCTCTGTTTTTAAGCCACTCTAGTCAGTTAAAATGGTTAACTTTTTCTATTTCCACCTGAGGTCTAACAATCATCACCTCTTCTTCACGTGTACAATTATAATATAATGGCTTCTTAATTGCCTCTCTGCTCTGGTTTTTCCACCATCCAATCTGTCCATAATATTACTGCCAAATAAATATTCTAAAACCCAGTGTTATGACATTTCTTATTCAGTAACCTTTAGCAGCCTCCTACCATATAGCAAACTAAAGTCAAACTGCCTAACCTGGCAACCAAGCCCCTCTAAGCTGCTTGTATCTCTCTGGTGACACTTATCTTACAATAGAATCAAACCTCTTAGATTCTAAAATCAGAAACGAGAAAATCGTAAATAATCAAACTTACCCTGGAAGAGTCCTTCGACAGGCACTCCCCTGGAGACCATGAGTTGGTTCAGCACAGCCAGTCTCTCCTCCAGCATTGGAACAGATTCCTGTGTCTTTGGTTGAGCACCAGATGAAGTAGTTGGCTTGCTTTTAGAGTACAGTTTGTATGAAAAATGTGTATATGTATATCTTTAAAAACTAGAATCACACTCAGCTCAGTGATATACTTGCACTTCAGAGGCCCCAGAACAAAGACAAACTGAGGAAATCACAGATTTATGTCTCCATTGTCATGCTCACTCCAGACAATCATTAAAAGCAATGAGGGGCAGTATTATTGTCAACATTATTTAAATTGGTATTTTCCTCTTTTTTATTAGATTGCTACTTTGCTTTTGTTTTGCTCAGATGATGGGATTTCAACTGTTAAGTCTTCTTTAAAAGTTTAGAAACTTGCCTTTGCTCCTCCCCCTGAACTTTGGGGACAGAAGTCATGTCATATTCCTATTTTCATTTTATACAGCACTTCACACTGTACTGAGTTACCCTATAAGAATTCTCTCAACAAATCAAATTTGCTTTGATTTGTTTGTAATAAGTAAGTGGCTAATAGGGTGGTTTTCAATAGATTATGTCTCATGAAAGTGTTATTTCCTATTTTATTAAAATTTATATGTTTTTCCATGAAGAAATAGTAATAAAATCTTTTCTATTGAAATTATTTTAAGGCAACAACTATTTTTAAAATATGTTGGTCTATTTTAAATAATAATAAAACAATATCGATAAACTCCAGTAAAGGCTATGAAATATATTCTTGGTAGCTATATTTAATAACCAAAATACGCATGTTAAAGTATTTCTATATTTCAATACGGACTCCACATATCTATATTCAAAAATAATTAAAATAATCTACAGTTGTTATTTAAATTAATAACAAGGGGCCGGGCACGGTGGTTCACACCTGTAATCCCAGCACTTTCAGAGGCTAAGGTGGGCAGATCAGCTGAGGTCAGGAGAACAAGAGCAGCCTGGCCAACATGGAGAAACCTCATCTCTACTAAAAATACAAAAATTAGCCGCGCATGGTGGCAGACGCCTGTAATCTCAGCTACTCGGGAGGCCGAGGCAGGAGAATCACTTGAATCCTGGAGGCAGAGGCGGCAGTGAACCGAGGTAACGCCACTGCACTCCAGCCTGGGTGACAGAACGAGATTCCATCTCAAAAAAATATAATAATAAAATAAAAAATAAATTAATAACAAGGAAATAACTGCCGGCATATGTCACCATGATTATGTTAAATCACGAATGAAACCGACAGCATTCCTGCATTAGACCGCATAGCTTTTGCCAGTTATTTAAGTATACCTTCTAAATAGAAAAAAAAAAACAGATCCCAGAAAAAGTATAAATACAGTATCCGATGCAACCTAAGATTGTTACTAGAGTTATTTAAATATTTACCTGAGGGAAATCTATCCAGAGCTGCTTCTGGGAGTTAATTTAAATAAGCCACCGTGTGCATTTGAGGGACGTACGAAAATAAATTTTGGTCTTGCTGCCACATCCTCTAGATACCTGTTTCATAGTCTCCCTGAAAGTCAGTGACAGAAACTACCCTGCAGCAGCCAAGCGTGTCCACGTGGCAGGTCTGAGAAGGCATCTTGAATGGGGGCGTGGCGAGGCGCACTCCCCAGGAGCGCCGCAAGGGAGGCTGGGAGGGCGGCTCGAGGCGGGGTCCCACAGCCTGGCTTCCCCGGGCAACACCCGCGGGGCTTTGAGAATGGTCCCGGGAACCTTCATCCCCTGCGGAAGGCGGAAGCTGCCCGGTGACCGCCAGGGGACTCCGGAGCGCCGCTGCGGCAGGCTGCCCTCTGGAGGCCGTAGGAGGAAAGGGCTCCGGCGACGTGCTGACGCCGAAAGACTGTGAATGGGCCGGACGCGGTGACTCAGGCCCGTGATCCCAGCATTCTGGGAGGCCGAGGCGGGCGGATCAGCTGGTCAACAGATCGAGACCATCCTAGCCAACATGGTGAAACCGCGTCTCTACTGAAAATACGAAAATTAGCTGGATGTGGTGGTGGGCGCCTGTAGTCCCAGCTACTGGGGAGGCTGAGGCAGGAGAATCGCTGGAGCCTGGGAGGCGGAGGTTGCAGTGGGTCGAAATCTCGCCACTGCACCCCAGCCTGGCAACAGAGCGAGACTCCGGGAAAACAACAACAACAACAACAACAACAAAAAAAAACTATTAACGTAGGGGACAGACCTCAGATATTTGGAGCCAGGTGAAGATGCCTTCTGGGTCACTGATGCCTGGCACACTGATAGAGGAAGACCTTTCCACCTATATCTAGTTTTTCATGCATGTCCAAAGAAGTAAGTTTCCCTGACGAAGGCTTGAAAGCTACCTATTAGAATGAGGAAACAGAACATGTACAGGCTTTGGGATAGACCAACTTGTATTCAAATCCAATTTGCCATTTATTAGCATGACAGGATGATTAAGTCATATATTTAATCCCTATAAGCTTACGTTTCCTCATCTGGAAAATGCAAAGTACTTGGTATCAGAAAGTACTTTAAAATTAGAATGGATGCAATAAGAAGTTGTACTTTTTTTTAACTTAATATAATTGGAATCTTTGGGACTCCGTATCATTCGTTGCTGTCCCCAGCTACCTTCAGTAAAATCTGGCATCTCTGTCAATAGCAACTCAGACTCCAGATCAATAACAACCTTATGCAGTGAAACATGAGATGCTTTAGAACGTTCTGCTATCCCCAACCTGCTATATTTTGTATGGGACATAAATTTTTAATTGTTCTCATGAACATCAGCCTGCAGCCTCTTTAACCCCCTACCAAGTGTACCCAGTATATCTAAACAGAACTTTCACCTGCATATCTGGAACCTTTGGTTCCTCAAGATACTGAGGGCCTCATTGTGAATTACAGTTGCCAGAATCAGCAGAGTGAGGAGCAGATAGAGTTGGAGAGACCAGCCTACCCAACTAAGCCCTGCAGTCCCTTTCCCTTGATATTGGTCTGTGCCAGTAGCATTGGTCCTTGGGCTCCATCTGTTAAACGTCAGGAACACACAGCTCCCCATTTAATTACTCTAATCCTACCTGATGCTGCCCCCAGGCAGTTTCTTCTGTCCTACAGTCATTGCATTACTCCCTTGAACACTGACTTTATCCTGTACTTAAACTATTACACCCTCCGCTTGGGTTTTAAACTTTAGGTCTCATTATCAGAGTCCATTTTCTCCAGGCCTCACTCACAAATATTACACATTAGTCTCAGATTGTTCCTCAAAATCTCTCAAAAGAGCAGATAGTTATGACTGCACCTTTAATCAGAAAATATAAGGGCTAGAGTTATTGTCTGGAGACACCGAACTAGAAGTCAGATTCCTAATAGAGGATGTGGCTATAGAAATAGGGTCAATTAATTCCAATAGTTAGTTTCTGTTAGTTAACACTGTCATCAAAGACAAAACCCATAAATACTCAGAAATGAAAGAATAGTTCTTCATCCTCTAATTTAAGAAGTAGTTTTTAAGACAGCAAGAAAGGGGGAATTATTTAGCGGCCCAAGAATTGCAAGGAATACTAAATAGTTCACACTAGAATTTAGATCTTATTAGAAATGTGTCATAATAGATGGATACCGACATTCACCTTAAGTATTACAGAGTATCTCTCATTTCCTTTCCAGTCTCAGCATTCTACCTTTTCTATTTTTATTGATTTATAAATTAATGAATTGCTTAAGAAGAAAAAATAATTTATTCGACTGGTTGCCTGTCAATTTTGCAGTGAAAAAAAAGTCCAAAAACTGTACTGGTACATTCCGTCCCAGAAAATAAACACTGTATCTATCCATATCTGAAATAACAGAAGATTTGCCATGCCAGTCAATTATGAAAATTTTCCTGTGAATTAAACATCAAAGTATTAGATGCTAGAAAAGGCAACAACAGATTTCTTTCATACCCATATTATAAAACCGCAATGCTAAAAAATATTTTTCTAAGAGTTCACTGCTTTCTAAAGTCGCTGTCATCAAATTTTGTCATAAAATATTTCAGGCACCCAATTTAGAAAACAAACAGTTATTAAATGTCTAAAATGTCTATCGCCATAGATGTTTTAATAACAGAATAATGTGAGTTTCTTTTTGCCTCCTTCTCAAAAAATTAGGCAGTTCAATGTGTGTTTATTCATTTTTACAAATATATTTCCCATTCTGTCAAAAAGAAGAGCGGAATTCAGTTGAAGTGTATCAGAACTATGCTTCTTGTACCATAATATGTGACAAGCTGTAAATAAAATGCACTTTTTATGAATACATTATGTATGGGATATGTTCCTAGGGTTCCGTATCAAGAGTATTTTAATGACATACATTTTTATAGGTAACTAAAAGCATGTTGCTATTTCAATAACCCCTGTGCTGAATAAAAAGCAATTTTAAAGTGTCCCAGCCCAGATTTAGTAGTCCCAGCCCCTGAAATATTGACATGGTAAGGTTGGTTTAGAAAATTATTCCTTTGGGAAATTATGCTAGCCACCATAGACTTTAAAACATACATACTTTAAGTATTTAATGCCCTAGGAATATAATTTCTATTTTAATGTTAAATTTCTTCAAATGATGCCAGTTACTACATACCCTTTAGATATAAAGAAGTGTATATAGTTATTACTTTCTTAAGTTACATGAATAAAATTTGGAAACATAACAGAAACAAAAGTTTTATAATTTAGCAAGGAAAATATCTAACTAAAAGTCATGTATAATGTAGAAATGCTCTAAATATTATATTGAAAATCTGAGTACAAACTTTATATAAAGCATAATTTGGATCCTATAAAAAGAAAAAAATGTATATTCTTAGAAAAGCCTGGAATCCAATAAAGTGTTAATAGTAGCTATCTGTTTGGATGCATGTTCTTTGTATCTTCTGTATTTTTTTCATTCTCTACAATAAATGTTAGTTTTATCTTTAGGGGGAAAAAAAGGCACTCCCTTATTAAACTAAGGCCTATAGAGCACCTACTATACCAGGCACTGCTGTAGGCACTGGTATACAGCAGAAAAAAAACTAAGTGCCTGCCCTCAGGGAACTGCGTTCTTCAAGTGTGCATGGGGAAGATGGACAATAGCAAAAGACACATGTAAAATAAACAGAAAGTTAGATAATGGCAAGTGCTATGAAGCAGGGAGAGCAGTGCAATGAGATAGGGAAATATAGGGACTAGAGAAGTGCAATTTGATACAGAGTAGTCAGGGAAGATGTCACTGAGAAGTTGACATCTAGAGAGGGAGAGCATGCAGGAAGTGAAAGTACAAATCTCACAGGTCTCTGGGGAAAAAGGATAGAGGCAGAAGAAACAGGACGTGAGAAGCTGCCATGCAAAAGTGGGCCTGGCATGTCTGGGGAAGGAGGAGAGCTGGAGCTCTACGAGTGAGGAGAAAAGAGCTAGGTAAGGAACTCTGATAGGCAGCTCACAGTCAAGGCTTGAGACGCTGACAAGGTCTCACCTTGGGGAGACCATTGCAAGGCTTTAAGAAGGAGAATGCCATGATTTGACTGAACTGTAAAGGGGCTGCTGCAGACTGTGAGGGATAGAGACCCAAGTTGGCAGATAAGTCAGTAGTCATTGCAGGGACTCAGAGAGAGCTAAAAGTAGTTTGGATTGGCACTGATAGCAGGGAGAGAATTGGTCAGATACCAAAATGTGCTTTACAAGGGTGAGTTAGTGAGGGATTTGAAAATCGTTAATATTAAGGTGAAACTGTGTATTTTCATATTTCCTTTCTTCATATTTCCTTCTAATAAAGGTCTAATGTCTAATAACTAATACCTCTGTTTTTCTATCTTATGGTCTTAGTTTTAACAAAAAGTATTTGACACTTACTTTACACAGAAAGAATTAATAAAAATTTCCTTGAATCATGTATAGTCAAACTTCAGCTGGGTACAGCCTGTTTTCCACACTGTATTATTTCCAGTTTTTGAAGAATTTGTGGCATACACCACTGAACACTCAATAGACTATTTTTTCTAAAATTCAATAGAATAATCCTTTAAACATTCTAGGCTTCTAATGTAAGAAAATTCTTCAAATATTCTAGGCTTCTAATGTACTTCATCTTCAAAATTAAAGTACCATCTCTGTTTTTAGGTAGCTGGTTTGCGGGAATGGCCACGTGCTGACCTAGAATAGGTTCTATTAATAGAATGACTTAAACCATTAGTTCTTTGAAACTGATTCCAAAGGATATTGAAGAAAATATCATATTGGTAAAAATCTCCCCTCCCCGTGTCCATGTGTTCTCATTGTTCAACACCCGCCTATGAGTGACAGGGGTCCGTTGGGGGGAAATGGGGGAGGGACGGGGGGGGGGTGGGGAGGTGGGGAGAGATGTCATGGGGAGAAAGGACAGATATAGCTGAGGGGAAGGAAGGCAGCAAATCACACTGCCATGTGTGTACCTATGCAACAGTCTTGCATGTTCTTCACATGTACCCCAAAACCTAAAATTCAATTTTAAAAAATCTGTTTTTAATGTCAGTTGCAAAACATGGAAGAAAAGTTTCCAAAAGATAAGAGCTCAGGATTTAAAGCAGACAGCCTTGAGTCTTTGCATTTGAGTCGCTGGTCAGCCGTTACCAGCTATGTGATCTTAAGTCCATTGCTTAAGCTCTCTCAGTCTCAGTTTTCTCAGTTGTAAAATTTGACAAAAGTATGTTCCTCAAAATCATTATGAATCTTAAGTCAAACAATTCACTTGGTGCACACTGAGCACATAGTCAGCATTCAATGGTTGTCAGCTATTATTAAAATTAGCAATATTACTTTTCTGATACGAAGGGTGGCTGGTGATGCCATCATTTTCCTGAAGACATGAGAAGTCTGATTCTTCTCTGGATAAGACAACTAGCTAATACAGATGGTCACTTCAATTACGGTGAATTCAGGATGAATGTTTGACAAATGGTGCCATCAGGTCCTGTTACTTGAGGACTACTATTTTTCATGAGAACATACAGGTAACAGGTTGTGCCTGCTTAGTTATATAAAATGGTGAGTTTTTTTAGTCTTTGCAATCTCTTAGCAGATTGCCTATGATGTGCCTCACATTCTGGTTTCATGCTTATTTAATAATAAAAGGGTTTTATTTATTTATTACATTTGTGGAAAGGATTTCTGGGCTAGAAATATTTTTATTCTATTTTCCTAACATTATACATATGTATAAACATGTGGTATAAACATAAATATAGTAGCATAGAAATATTCTAAAGTCTTAGATGAAAAATAAGAAGGGCTTGGCAAGGTATCATCTTTCTTGTTTATTAATATTTCCTATTTTAAAATACTCAGGTTATCCTATCTAGGTTTTGAAAATACATAAAATAATTGTTTGCATTATTTGGTATCAAAGATAATAATCATATTATATATACACTTCTAACTTTGTCTTCATGTCAGAAGATAGTTTTGCAACTTGGAACAGGGCACCTACCAAATTTAGGTTCCTTCTCTCCCACACAGACTGGGGGCTAGAGGTACTATCTCCTTTGATGTCTACATTCAAGGAGATGGCTCCCAGGTTCTTGAGAAATACATTTTTTGTGTCATAAAACTGCCAAAGACCTATCTGGTTTTCACAAAGATTTATACACTTTTCAAAGAGAGGAGCAAGTACTTACAATTACAAATTTTCTTAAGAAAACTTATTTACAATACTGATAATTGTCTTTTATTTTTAATTTTTCTTTGTCCTTATAATAACTATACAGGATATACTTATGTGTTTGTAAATTTATATGAAAACTATCTTTTGTATGCATTTATAAATATATATACACCATATTAACTATGTATCAAAGAAATTGATGGCAAAAAGACTATGTCATAAATAATAGTACCAAAAAGGACTGTAAAAATATATCAAGCCTTGGTCATGTCTGCATAATAAGATTCTGTGTCATTTTTATCTTCTCCTTTCTACTTTTGTGTATGTAAAATGATTTTAGCATACATTCTGTTTTTAATTGAAAAAAAGAAAAAACATAGCTTGTTTTTTAAAATATTGAAAAATATTTCCCAAAAATTATCTGCAAAATCTTTACCATCTGTGAGAAAAGAAGATGCCAATTTTTAAAATAAAAATAGTGTAAAGCATTCATCACACAGTTATTCATGATGCTTTGTTTTACAGTTTTCAGAACAGTTTATTATTCAGCAAGATGAAGACCAGGGTGACTTTGCTGAACTCAAATTTCTACAGTTTGAAGTGTTCACAATATTGGCAGAGGAGAAAAGCTGATTCATTGTTAGTTACCACGATGAGGATAGTGAGATGTAGGGCCAGTTGCTGAGTCCATGGGTACTATCAATGAATGATCAAAGCGACTAGTGGTTCATGCCAACCATGATTCAAGTAACAGTCACTAAGCTATTTTCAGAATCAGTTCCCTCTTCTGAGATATAGGACACCACTCTTTTTCCTCCTTAGGAACTCTTTTCTAACAGGAGAAATGGAATTATCCCTCTAACATATTAATATCTCAGCCATTTGAAGTAGACGTACAGCTCCAGATATTTTCCAAAACTTTCTCGGCCTGCTAAGAAGTAAACTGCTATCTGGATTGTCCCACGAGTTCACCAAATAAATTGCAAAACATCCAAAACCAGAAATGAAAACATTCAGGTCTCAGGATGACTATTCCACCAAAGAACAAAGCAGAGAAATCTGCTATGATCTATTCTGCTAAGATCTCTGCCATCAAGATCAATGGAAACATCCCAGCTTGGAATTCCAGAAGCCTCAGGAGTGGAAAGCCCCAAAGAATAAAAAAATCTCAAAAGCACAGTGCAATGTGCAGGAATAAATACAAACCTGGAAGCCAGGCAAAACTAACATGAAATCCCTACTTAGCTATTTACTAGTTATATGACCCTGGGTAAGTTATTCCTACCCACCTGTTTCTTCATGTGGAAAATGAGGATGTTAATCTACTCATTAAAGGGTCATTGTGAAGAATGAAAAGATATGTAAAATTCCTGGCTCAAAGTAGGCTTTCAATAATTGACAGATGTATAATATTGCCACACTACCACTGTGACACAATGGGACAATGAGAAGACTTAATTTGGGTGAGAATTGGCCTATAAAATGTAATTTTTGGAGTTAGCTGACAGCAATCTCTCTTTTTTGTATTCCTTCATCACGTTTGTCTATATTATGCCTTGAAGCTACTGTACCCACCTTGTATTTTCAAGTTTATTATTTCCCACACTGGAGTTGAGCTCTTTCAAAAGAGCAACTGTCGAATTTGTGATGGATTAATGTTTCATACTTCAGGCATATTTGCCTATCTTATGATAAGAACAGATACTAGAGGGGAAAGTTGTTACTTCCGAAAACAGCTAAAAACATGTATATTGCCTATATATCTCTTTTCACAACTAACATTCTATTAAAAAATGTAAGCAGAAAGATAACTTATTCATTTGTGAGATTTTTGCTTATATTTTTCACATTAAGCGCAGAAACTGCTTTAAATAACCTACAGATAAGCATAATAAATGGGTTAAAGATTAGATGCAAATGTTATTAGATTTTATTTGAAAGAAAGGGCAAAGGTATTCACTTAGTCCAATTTAGAAAACAATCCTTCCTTCCTTTCTTCCTTTCCTTTTCTTCCATCTTTCTTCCTTCGTTCCTTTTCTTCCTTCTTCCTTTCTTCCTTCCTATCTCCCTCCCTCTCTCTCATTCACGCCTTTCCTACCTCATTCCCTTCCTTTCTGGACAGTTCAGTGCTAAAACCACTAGGTGCGGCCGAGCAAGATGAGCTCCAGCCTGCCTTTCCACCGGCATGCTCCACCACTCCCCTAGAACTCTTTGCTGCAGCTGAATTAAGCCACTTGCTTTTTCCACTTCTGTACCTCTGTTCACTGCTGTTCTTCTCCCTAGCACGTGGACAATTCATGCCCAGCTTCCTTCCCTACCACTCCTGCTAATGTCTAAACCAGTTCCATACACACTTCAAGGCATAATATCTCAAGGACTCCCACCGCTCACAAAACAATATTTTCCTCCTCTTAACTTTCTCAGAACTTTCTCTGTATCTCTCTTACAGCTTATTACCTTCTCTGTTGCATTTTTATCATTTAGGAATATATCTTATTATCTTTAGCAGACTATAAATTCATTCAGAGTGGAAAGGAAAGAATCTACATCTGAAGAATCTTGTCATTCCCTGAAGTACATAGCACAGTGCCTATAATACACTACCAGACATTTAATTAGGATTTGTCAATGTTGTATTAGGTGACAAAAAGGTAAAAAAAAAAAAATCATTGTAGGCAATAAGAAGTAAGGATGGAGATTAATGCATTCACTGATTCATTCAACAATACTGAGTTCCTGCTATGTGTCAGGTACAGTGAAAAAAAAAAAGACTATAAAAGATTAAAACAGTGGGAGACAAAGAAAGATATAGTGAGTGTGGTGGTCACATGACTATATGGAGATTGCCAAAGGTCAGGCTAAAGGATAGAAATTTCAGACTAGAGATGATAAAAAGCCAGTATCATAATTTATAATTATATATAATTTACCATATTAATGACATTATTTATAGCAACATGTCAATTATTTACTATGTCCATATACATACATATGTAGTTTCATTTAACCATCCCAACATCCTCTGATGTTTGCAGGTGAAGAAACAAGTGTCAAGAGATAAAGAAATTTGTTCAAGGTTAATACCAAAGTTAATAAGTTAATACTTGCTGCTGTTAATATAGAGCAGGCTGGGATTCAAACCTAGGGCAGTGTGGTTCCAGAGCATTTAACCACTATGTTATAAACCCACAAGGTTCTTAGGTAGAGAAAAGACTGTGTTAAAAAGTGTGATTGTAGGAAATGTCCTATACCAGTGATCTACTGGATTGACTAACCTCGGAAGGAACTAAGGAAGACATATTGTAAATACTGCTCAGTGATTCCCTACATTTATCTATCAAGCCAGGTTCTCAGAATTCTCCAGAAAAATAACTGTAATCCAATTCTTTTGTAGATGACATGCAACATCAGCAATGCACAGGTGACCAGAAGGTATTTTTAAAATTTTTGTTTCCATAGGTTTTTGGGAAACAGGTGGTACATGAGTAAGCTCTTTAGCAGTGATTTGTGAGAATTTGGTGCACCCATGACCCGAGCAGTATACACTGAACCCAGTATGTGGTCTTTTATCCCTCATCCCCCTTCCATCCTTTTCCCTGAGTCCCCAAAGCCCATTGTATCATTCTTTTTAAATATACTTTAAGTTCTGGGGTACATGTGCAGATCATGCAGGTGTATCATTCTTATGCCTTTGCATCCTCATAACTTAGCTCTCACTTATGAGTGAGAACATATGATGTTTACTTTTCCATTCCTGAGTTACTTCACTTACCAGGTTGCTGCGAATGTGATTAATTCACTCTTTTTTACTGCTGAGTAGTATTTCATCATATATATACCACAATTTCTTTATCCACTTGTTGATTGATGGGCATTTGGGCTGGTTTCATATTTTTGCAATTGCGAATTATGCTGCTATAAACATGCATGTGCAGGTATCTTTTTTGTTTGATGACTTCTTTTCCTCTGGGTAGATACTCAGCAGTAGAATTGCTGGATCAAATGGTAGTTCTACTTTTAGTTCTTTCAGAAATGTGGCCTAATGTCTCAATTCAAAGGCTTAAAAAGGTATCTAACTAATTGACATTGTTTTGAGGGAAAAGATCATTAATTAATTAATTATCTGGCAGGAGCCAGATAGAGGGATGGCCTCCAAGACAACTGACCTTGACTCTTCAAAACTGTCAGGAGTACTAAAGATAGAACAAAGGCCTGGGAGCTACTTTAGATTGAAAGAGATCAAGAGACTAAATGAAATATATGACCCCTATTGGATTCTGAATTTTTAAAAATAAAAGTTGTACAGAACATTATCAATGCAATTGAGGATATTTTAAGACTGGCTATATGTTACATAATATTATAGGATCAATATTAAAATTGTGGATGTAATAGTGGCATTATAGTATTTAGAAAAATTTCCCAGTTTTCAGGAGATGATGATGAAATATTTATGAATACAGCAGCAAGATGCCTTATTTTTAAATGACTCTGCAAAACAAACAAACAAACATGCATATACATATATGAAATGAAAAGGAAAATAAAAGCAGCAAAGCTAACTGATACACCTAGGTGATGTTACACTGGTGTTTATTTTCTCAACTTTGAAATTTGTCAAAATGAAAAGTTAAGCATAGGCATCATCTTAGAACATCAAGGAGTCATTTACAAATCTGTATGAGTAACTTTTAAAGTGTAAACAGACTAATATGCTAACAGAACTATCTATTTGCTATATTATCACCTTGGAAAATTCTTCTAAACAATATGGAAATATCCAACATCATCACCGGCTCTCACAAATCTTGAGGCACATTGTATTCTCTAAGATTTGTGTGAACCTCCAAAGCGGAAAAAAATCTCAGTTAAATTTTCAACTGAAATAAATAGGAAATTAAGCAATGTTCAAAGCACTCCTACAGTTTACTGCATTAATAGATGAGCTTTGAAATTTTTAACCATAATATTTCTGTGGCTTTTTATAAGAATTAAAGTTTGAAAAAAATATGAAACTTTTTTTGGTAATCTCCACAAGAATGAGGTGGGAGAAGGGAATTTGTATCAAAATCCTTAAGCAGAAAATCTTCAAGAATTATACTCTAGAAATTCATGTCTGTTATTCACTCTGTACAGCTCTCCTTCCCAAGAAAGGACTGAGGTTGTACCAGGAATATTTTACTATAAAACATTATGATGCCAATGTGGCTTACACATCCAGACAACATCTGGCACACCCAGCAAAGAAAACTTAAATTACTGGAGTTATGCTAAAGATGTAAGATACGTAATCTTGGATCTTTGATGCATAAATTATAATGTCTTTTATTGATGATGAACTCATTTGAAGATAGAAACATGTAATTTCAGATCTTTTTTCATTAAATGCTCCAAACAGTAGGAAGAAGACAAAAAAAAAAACAACTATATTTCTCCTGACAGTAGAATCCTCATAATCATTGTTAAATTCCTACTTTATTGTGAAAATATATCTGAAAGCTAGTTTTACTCTATTGTTATATATGATCTTATAATAATTTATATGATTTTATAATAACTTATATAGCTCTTTACATGATAGAAACATTTTTTGAAATGTTTAAATGCATGATACTTCTATGAAGTATCTGCTTAAATCTAGATTTACCTAACAATTCTTTAAGAAATATTTATAAGATGCTAAATGAATACTAGATTTGTTCAGGAGGAATAAAATTTATTTAATCATATCCTCTTTAAATTAGTGTTTCTTTTTGACCATATCTTATAGTTGTAGTCACTGTGCTGAGGTTTTAAAACTTAACGATCATCAAGTATTAACTTTAAATCTATCATACACTCATTGTACTAGGAAAATAGGCTATAAACACATGGCTGCAGTTTTTCTGATCTACCACTGTGAAGGTTCCTTGATCCCTTAGGAATGGTATATTAACCAAGAAAGCTTAGTCATAAATTTCCTTGCAAATTTCATTATAATACAGATACTGTTTTTTAAAAAAATAATGATTCTAACAAAAAGATCTCTAGGTCATAGTACAAATGGTCCACATTTTTGAATGAATATTCAAGATGATAACATTCCATTGCTTCAAAAGCACAGAGATATTATTTCCTCTAGATTTTTCCTTCCTTCTTCAGTCACTATTTATGCTACCCACAAAATATTTCTCATTAAACTTGTAGGCATCTATAAAGATGCCCTGCTGGGCCTGTTTGAAATTACATCTGACCATATGAAATGCTTTGGCCAATGAAATGTGAGCATAAATGCCAAGCAGAAGTTTCAAGAGCCAGTGCATAATAATAAAAAGCGCCCAGCTCTCCTTTCTTCTGCCAGAGTGGTTGGCAACTTCCAGGTGAATTTGCTTGTTCAGACTGAGTCTTAGAGGATGCGGCAGAGCAGATCCCACAAATTTCCCACAATGGGCATGTCAACAATAAGTAAATCTGATAGTTTTGAGCCACTGAGGTTTGAGGTTGTATATTAGTTACCACAGCATAATCAAGCCTATCATGACAAGTACACCCACCATATTTCACCCAAGATGACTGTGTTAGTTTCTTAAAGTTTGCAAACAATAGAGATACAGACATTGGTTACTTGGCTAATGAGTGTTTATTGCAATGGTATATATAGATGGAATTAAGAGTTAGAGGAAACAGAACTAATAGCTGCAGAACCAAGCCTTATGGATACAGGATACAAGGCAGCACTTGTTTTCCTTATGGTCCTCTCAGCACAAATTACCTGTTGATTTACCCTCTGTCTCTCCTTCTGTCATCCTGCAACAATGCTGATTTATAAGGCTTCTGTAACAATGACAATGGGTCTAATATCGCCCAACTCTTAAGGAAATTCCCAACTGCTTGGTTTAGTTCTCTCATAGAGTGCTCCTGATCACATGCAAGAAATGTGAGCCCCCAAGTTCTGGAGGCCTAACAGTGTCCAAGATTGCTGAACCTTGATTTGACCTAAAACCAAGGTCAGTGAGGGGTTTACAACTCAAGGGCAGCGTGGCTGCAGTTTCCTCCACTTTACTGTCTGTTCCTTGTGATCTTTCTTTCCCTTCTCAATTGGAGCAATCTACTCCCTCCACATGTTCCTCTCTCCTCCTAGTCCCCTCTTGCACCCTCTTCCCCCTCTCCCTTTCTGCAGACTTAGTCAAGCTTTCAAAGTAGGAAGAAAATTGATCTTTGTGAAAGCACTGAAGACTTTGGTCTCAAATTTGGTGACCAGTCAGCCATTGATCCTTGGGCTTATACTTAAATTCAGAGTGTCAGAGTCACATAGTATGAAGTAGAACATTCTATGTATAACTAAAATTAACTCCAGATGGATTAAAGACTTAAACATAAGACCTAACACCATAAAAACCCTAGAAGAAAATTTAGTCAAAACCATTCAGGACATAGGCATAGGCAAGGTCTTCATGACCAAAACACCAAAAGCATTGGCAACAAAAGCCAAAATAGACAAATGGGACCTAATCAAACTCCACAGCTTCTGCATGGCAAAAGAAACAGTCATTAGAGTGAATCTGCAACCAACAGAATGGGAAAAAATTTTTGCAGTTTACTCATCTGACAAAGGGCTGATATCCAGAATTTACAAAAAACTAAAACAGGTTTACAAGAAGAAGACAAACAAGCCCATTCAAAAGTGGGCAAAGGATATGAACAGATACTTTACAAAAGAAGACATACATGAGGCCAACAAACATATGAAAAAATGCTCATCATCACTGGTCATCAGAGAAATGCAAATCAAAACCACACTGAGATACCACCTCATGCCAGTTAGAATGCCGATCATTAAAAAATCTGGAGACAACAGATGCTGGAGAGGATGTGGAGAAATAGGAACATTTTTACACTGTTGGTGGGACTGTAAATTAGTTCAACCATTGTGGAAGACAGTGTGGCAATTCCTCAAGGACCTAGAAATAGAAATTCCATTTGACCAAACAATCCCGTTACTGGGTATATATACAAAGGATTACAAATTGTTCTACTATAAGGACACATGCACACGAATGCTCGTTGCAGCACTGTTTACAATAGCAAAGACCTGGAACCAACCCAAATGCCCATGGATAATAGACTGGACAGGGAAAATGTGGTACATATACACCATGGAATATTATGCAACCATAAAAAACAATGAGTTCATGTCCTTTGTAGTGACATGGATGAACCTGGAAACCATCATTCTCAGCAAATTGACACAAGAGCAGAAAATCAAACACCGCATGTTCTCATTCATAGGCAGGTGTTGAACAACGAGAACACATGAACACAGGGAAGGGAGCACTATACACTGGGGTCTGTTGGGGGGAAATAGGGGAGGGACAGCGTGAGGTGGGAGGTGGGGAGAGATAGCATGGGGAGAAATGCCAGATAGAGATAATGGGGAAGAAGGCAGCAAATCACACTGCCACATGTGATTTGTTACCTATGCAACAATCTTGCATGTTCTTCACATGTACCCCAAAACCTAAAATGCAATAAAATTTAAAAATAAATAAATAAATAAGTAAAAATAGAAAATAAAATAAAAAGTAAAAGTTGAACAACAACAACAAAAGAACATTCTATGTATAAATGGCTAGCTGCAGCCACTGTCAAAAAAGGCAGTTTATCTCAGAAGAGGCCTGTAGATAAGCTAACCAGCCCACATTGGGTTCAGTTCACTGTATTCACATGAAACCTCATGTTAAAAGGTAGTTATTTAATCTCTATAATTCACCTTTCATTTCATTGGCTTAAAAATTCTTGCCCTTTGATTGGTAAAGAGTCCTCCAACTCGTTAGAGTGGGAAAGTCCCCAATTTGCAATGGGTGTTGAATACCCCACCAAGGGCCAAAAAGGTGAGAGGTAAAATATCCAAGCAAATAGAAAATTTAAAGTGATACAATGCATAAGCTTGATATGTTTACATGCTTTGTGCAGTTTGCAAAGCATATATATATAATTTTCCACACACAAAAAATAGCCAATCCATGATTAGAGATTTTCCTTGTTTAGTTATTGCTAGTTTTATGAGTCTCTTTTCCTCTGTAAAGTGAAACTAATTGCAGGATCTAGATTTCATAACTGCTGTGAAAGTTAAATGAAATAATTGTGAAAAAATTCCATGAACTCCATTGCATTTTACAGTAATAGAATTTTGTAAAATATTATCAAATTCAATTATTATTCAGATCAATAATCACATATTAAGGACTTTTTGTGTGCCAGAGAATATGCTATGTGCTAGAAATATAAATATAAATAACACATAGTCCCTACTCTCAAAGAGCTTAAAATTTCATGAGTGGGACAAAAATGGAGAAAATCATTTCAATAAAATATGGTAGATTGTGATAAAGGCATACTTAAAATCTGAGGGTGCACAGAAGCAACTATTTGTTCAATCATGGGGTATATAAAAAATAGCCTGGAGAAAATTATATCTTAAAGAATGAGAGACAATCTTGAAGAATGTAGAGTTGAAAATCTCTAGTTTTTAATTTACCACTTCACAGAGAAATTAAGCATTAGTTTGTTCTATTAATATGTAAGCTATTTCTATCTTGCTAGCTCCCCTATTGGAGTGAAAACATCTTTAGGAAGGGACAATGTCTTATTTACTTTGTATGGCCCTGAGTCTACTTGAATGTTTTAACGAATTGAACTCAATCAAGTACTCTGAACATAAATGAAGATATAGGTAACTACACATAACTATATAAATATATATATATATATATATATATATAATTACAAAGATTTTATTGTTACATAATGTTGTAGAATTATAGAATTTTAGATCTAGAACTGAAATTTATTTTGGAGGACATTTAATTCATATTGCAAATATGATGTAGAAGAAACTAAGTTCCAAAAAAAGCCATTCAAGTGATTAATGGCTGTATCTGAAAGCTTTGATTCTTATTATTTTAAACTATTATGTAGTATAGCCATAGTTCTGTGTGCTTATATAGATACGCGTATATAGAAATATATATGCAAATATGTGTGTGCAAGCATATGGAAGACATACATGCATAGACACATTGAATTCATGGGGATGTAAGCATTCCTGCTTGAGGGTCCCCTGAAGCATAAATATCTAAACATTTCATTATGAGGTGAGAAAAGAGATCCAGACCTTAAGCCCCTCAGTTGCCAATTGCAAAACTGCCTTTTGTTCTTAATTTTAAGGAATTTTGAAGTTACTCTAGCCTAGAACTCCTTATCTTGTGTTACAAAGAAAGTTAATAAATTACAGGTGTCTAGGTCAATATCAAGGAAAGCACTTCTGACAGAAGTAATATTCTAAATGGTTCTTAGGTATCTGGGGTTCTGTAACCTGGTTTCTTGCCACTGTAAGTAGTGTTGAAATGGGATGCCAATTGATATTTTCAGTGAGAGACACTGATGGTCATGGCAAAAGTTCCAGACACCTGAACACTGGCTTCACCCAATCTGCCCCTTCTCATCAGGTTTCTTGGGAAAATATTAAGCACTGGGACCAAAACTACGTAATGAGACACACTATTTTTTAAGAAAACACTATTTTCTTAGGGCAGCTTTAGGTTCATGGCAAAATTGAAGGGAAGGAATAAAGATTTCCCATCTATCCCCTGCCCCACATGTGCAGAGCTTCTGCCAGTATAAGCATCCCCCAACGGAGCAGTGCATTGACACATCATTATCAGCAAAGCCCACTGTTTACATCAGGGTTTGCTCTTGGTCTTGTGCTTTCTGCAAGTTTAGACAAATGTGTAGTGACAGGTCTATCATTATAATACCATGCAGAGTATTTTCACTGTCCTAAAAATCCTCTATGCTCTGTAGACACTACTTTTATTGTTGTTGTTTTGTTTTGTTCCTTCGTTAAATTTTATTTTAGATTCAGGGATACATATGCAGGTTTGTTACAAAGGTATATTGCATTATGCTGAAGTTTGGAGTATAATTGAACCCACATCCAGGTCGTCCCGACAGATAGTTTTTCAACTCTTGCCATCCCATCCTCAAATAGTCCCCAGTGTCTGTTTTTGTCATCTTCATGTCCATGCTCACTCAGTGTTTACCTCCCACTTACAAGTTAGAATATGAAGTATTTGGTTTTCTGTTTCTGCGTTAGTTTGCTTCGGATAGTGGCCTCCAGCTGCATTCATGTTGCTGTGAAATAAATGATTTCATTCTTTTTATAACTGCATAGGATTTTATGGTGTATGCGCATATATATATGTATATATATATATATATATATATATATATATATATATATATATCACACTTTCTTTATCCAATGCACCGCTGATGGGTACCTGGGTTGACTCCGTGTTTTCCCTACCGTGAATAGCGCTGCAATGAACATACAAATGCATGCGTACTTTTGGTAGAAGGATGTATTTTCCTTTGGGTATATACGCAATAATGGGATTGCAGGGTGGAAAGGTAGTTCTATTTTAAGTTCTTTGGGAAATCTCTAGTTTGGTCTCTCCAGGGAGACACTGTTTTTAACAAGGGATTTAAACCCACACTCTAACCTGAAACTCCAGTGTGCTTGCCTGGACTGTGTAGAAGACTGCCTGAGTGAGGAAGGTCTGAGAGGCCACAAACTAAATAAAGCTGAAACCCCTACTTCACCTTCTTCCCTCTGAAGCAGAAACATTAATCTCAGATCTTTCTACTTCAAAGCAAGGAAAAGCTGATCCAGAGAACTTTGCTGGCAAGTAAAAAGAACTAGCAAGCTAGAAAGAGAAGTCCTACTTCATGCCTAGAGAAGAGCAGGCTTAGTCTACCCACCCAACTCGGATATTCTGAGCTACTCACATTCTCCTACCTTAGCGAAGTGAGACAGAGTCAAAGGCTTCAGAGGCGGGCCAAAGAAAGTGTATCAAGCCATTCTGGCATTGCTATAAAGGAATACCTGTGACTGGGTAATATATAAAGAAAAGAGGTTTAATTGGCTCGTGGTTCTGCAAGTTTTAGAGAAAGCATGGCGCCGACATTTGCTCAGATTCTGGGGAAACTTCAGGAAGCGTCCAATTATGGCGGAAGGCAAAGGGAGAGCAGGCACATCACATGGTGAAAGCAGGAGCAAGAGGGAGAGGGAGAGGTGCCACCCACGTTCACAGAACACAGTCAGATCTCACGAAAACTCACTATCATGAGAAGAGTTCCAAGAAAACGGTGCTAACTCATTCATGATAAATCCACTCCATGATCCAGTCACCTCCCATCAGGACCCACCTCCAACACTGCAGATTACATTTCAACATGAAACTTGGGCAGGGTAAATATCCAAACCACCCCCAGTGAGGGGCAGCTCCCCAACTATACACCAAATTTCCAGCCTCATGGGAGAAAGAGGAACAGCCCAGGGATGTGGTCTGGGTTCTTTCACTCTAGCTTCAAAAAAGCAAGAAAGTCAAAAGGGCCACTTTCATTTATTCCTTTACCTCAAGGCAGTGAAGTTTCTACCGATCAGCAAAAACAGCAATAAAATTACCTCAGGCATGCCCATCACTCTTCCCCAAAAGTGGCTGAGCCATTGTAGGTTGGGGTATCTGAGCTATTCTTGACCTACAAGGGAGTCTTTAAGGGATTCAGTGGAAAAATTCCAAACAATGAACTTTGAAATGGTGGAACTTTTATATATGAAAGTACATAGACAAGGGAATCATGTCATATACTCAAGACGGAGAAGTGAAGTGAGTAAATCAAGCAACTGATCTTTTTTCTATCTTATATCATAACCAGAATATCTATTTATGCCTGTGCCCTTTCTCTGAGTATATTAAACACAACTTCTCTGCACTCGAAATACTAGCCTTTTTATTTTTATGGCTCTTCATATATTTTTATGTACATTACCCATCTCAACTTCTTGCTTTGATGTGCATACTGTTGAATCATTAAAATATCCTCTGTGGTTGCATTTGTATTACTTACTGTTTTGGTGTTACGGAGATGAATGAACTTTGTTTTGTTGCTTTTCTGCTTTTCAATGACGATTTTATCTTTCTAAATTCATTCCAGAATACACATATTCATACAGAAAACCTACTTATAAAATGACAATTTTAGTTAAAATCCTGCCTATAAAATAACCACAATGTTCTTAAAAGCATTGTTCTTTACTTAACCTAAGAAGTTTAGATTTTTAAAACAGCTTTATTGAGGATTTGAGATTTTTTAAATTGCAGTAAGAACACTTAACTTGAGATCTACCATCTTTTGACATACAATAAACTGTGCAAATTTAAAGTATACAACCTAGTAAGTTTTAAGACATGTCAACACAATTGTGATAGTAAAATTATCTCCATTCCCCAAAATTTCCTTGCATTCCTTTATAATCCATTTTGCCAATCTCCCTGACTCAACCTCCTGATAACCATTGTTTTGCTTTCATCATGAAACATGAGTTTCATTTTATAAATCAAATCATATAGTATATATTTTGGAGGGCTAATTTCTTTCATGCAGCAAAATTATTTTGAGAGTCATCTATGTTACAGCAAACCAGTAGCTCATTCCTTGTCAATGTTGAGTATTATTCCATAGCACAGATATCATCATTTCATCTGTTCGTCTGCTGAACAGTTCATTTCTCCTCAGTAAATACCTAGGAGTAGAATGGTTGAATTATAAAGGTAAGTGTATGTATGCCGGCATCTTATAGTAGCTTTAACTTGCATTTCCTTAATAAAGAATGATGGTAAGCATTTTTTATGTGCTTATTTTCCACCCATATATCTTCTTTGGTGAAGGATCTGTTGTTTAAATCTTTAAAAAATTTTTCTTTTAATTAGGTTATTTATGTTCTTGAGGTTTGAGAGTTATTTATATATTCTAAACACAAGTACTTTATCAGATATGTGCTTTGCAATTATTTTCTTAGTCTGTGGCTTGCCTTCTTATTCTCTTACAGGGCCTTTCGAGGAGTAAAAATGTTTGTTTTGATGGAATTCAATTTATCTTTTTTTAAAAAATGGATTGTGTTTTTGATATACATAAGAAAGTTTTGCCTAACCCAAAGTCACAAAAATTTCCTCCTATGCTTTCTTTGAATGTTTCACATTTAAGGTTTAACATTTAGGTCTGTGATGCATCTTGAGTTATTTTGAATACTATTCATAAAATGGATTGAAGCTAATTTTTGTGGATTTTTAATTATTCATGCATAATTTATTGAAAATACTATGTTTTCTACATTTAATTGCCTTTGCATCTTTGTAAAAAAGAAAGTTGTACATGTATGTGTGAGTCTATTTCTGAACTTTATTATTTTCCATTGATCTACTTTTTTATCTTCACTCCAATTTCACATTTTCTTGATTGCTCTGGTTATACAAGTCTTGAAATCAGCTAGTGTTTGTCTTCCAATTGTGTTCTATTTCAGAACTGTTTTGGTTTTTTTAGGTTCTTCACATTTTTATATAAACTTTAGAAACAGTTTGTCCATTTTTATATAAAAACCTGCTGGTATTTTGATTGAGATTGCATTGAATCTAAAAATCAATTTGGGTTTAATTTACATCTTCTGACCATGAATTCAGTATATCTTTCCACTAATTGACATGTTATTTAAATTCCCTCAGTAATATTTTGTTCTTTTCGTGGTAGATGTCTTTCACATATTTTATCAGATTCATCTCTAAGTACTTAGTAGTTTTAGACACTATTGTACATAGTATTTTTAACTTTAATTTCTGTTTGAGACTAGCATATAGAAATACAATCAATTTTTGTATACTGATTTGTATCCTGAAACTTCTGTAAAGTAACTTATTCATTCAAACAGATATTTTTACCTTTAATAAAATTTTCTACATAGATGATCATACCTTCCGCAAACAAGACAGTTTTACTTCTTTCTTTTCAATCTGTCCCCCTTTGTTTTTCTTGTTATATTGAGTAAGCTAAAACTTCGGAGGCCAAGGTGAGCAGATCACAAGGTCAGGAGTTCGAGACCAGCCTGACCAACATGGTGAAACTCTGTCTCTACTAAAATACAAAAATCAGCTGGGCTTGGTGGTGTGCACCTGCAATCCCAGCTACTCAGGAGGCTGAGACAGGAGAATCGCTTGAACCTGGCAGACAGAGGCTGCAGTGAGCAGTGATCATGCCATCATACTCCAGCCTGGGCAACAGAGCAAGAATCTGTCTCAAAAAAAAAAAAAAAAAAAAAAAAAATGTGGTGGATGGATGTCTTTGTCTTGTTCCTAATCTTAGAGAAAAAGCACTTAGTCTTTCTCCATTAAATGTGATGCTAACTGTATTTTTTCATAGATAGTCTTTATTAGATTGAGCAAGTCTTCTACTCCATTTTGCTGAAAATTTTCTTCCCTAAGTCAGGTTATTTGTTTTTGTCAAATCCTTTTTATGCATCTATGAGGGAGATCTTCTTTTAAGTTCTAAATGTAGTTAATTATAATGACTGATTTTATTCTCAAATATTCAATCATACTTATGTTCTTGAGATAATCCCTAGTTGGCCATGATATGTCTTTATATATTGTTTACTCATTCTGTCATTTGCAACAACATGAATGATAAGCCAGGCACAGAAAGACACGGACTGCATGGTTTCATTTATATGTGGAATCTAAAAAAGTTGAATTCATGGAAATCTAGAGTAGAATGGTGGTTACCAGAGTCTGGGAGGTGGGAGGATTAGGGAGGTATGTTACTATTATTAATAATAATATATACTTAAATATTACTGAAAAATTTTAAGTATCCTCACCCCTAAAAATTATATCTGTGATCATGCATATGTTAATTAACTTGATTTAGCCATCCTACAGTGTGTGCATGTATCAAAACATGTTGTACCCCAAAAATATATAGAATATTTATATGTGAATTTAAAATTTTTAAATAAAGAAAATTAGTGGAAATGCAAATTAAAGGAGAGCAGAACAATGGTTATTTAGGAAATGAGCCCAGGGGAGAAAAGGGAGCATTAGGATGAAGGAGTTACAAAGCGACACAGGAAACTTTTGAGAGTGATACCTATTTTCATTACATTAATTGTGGTTATGTTTCCTATGTGTATAAATACTTCAAAACATATACATTTTCATATGTGTAGTTCATTATATGTCAGTTATTTTCAATAAAGCTGTTAAAACTTAAAAAAATTAAATTGTAAGTAATAGATAAACTTGGGTCCCAGATTATCTGTCTGGAAGTAGATATGAAATACCAGGCCTATTACATTATACTGTTGCAGGGGACTCTTTAAATGTAGCCCAAACTCTGAGTCTTCTGAAGAACCATTATAAGACCTGATTCCATCAGGTGATAGGCCCTAATAATTGAAATGTGAAATAAATATTATAGAAAAGCAGTTCTTAGAGAAAGGTTCCTAATAGGTCTACTAGATTTACAATGGAAGTGGGAAATAATTTTAAAGTATTTTAAGCATATAACAGGAATGTGTAAGTTCTGTTTTCAAAACTGAACATAACAGTTGAGTGTTTCTCATGAGGAAAACATTACCTGAAGGAAAACAGAATCAGATTATGAGTCTTGAGTACTTTCTCGAGGAGTTTTGTTATATTCTGCACAATTTTTGTTTATCTTGGAATCAATGGAAAGCTACCGTAAGTTTTAACGTACATAGTGACGAAATGAAAACATGAATTCTGGAGTCAAACAATCTTGGTTTGAATTCTAGCTCTGCAATTTTATAGTTTTGGGATTTAGAAGAATGTTCTTACCCTGTCTAAACCTTGGGTGTCTCATTTATAAAATTGTTATAATAACATCAACTATTCAGTGTTGATGTGTGGATTAGAAAATGTATGTGAGCCTCTAGCACAGTGTCTGTTGCCAACTAGAGATTGACATGTAGTAGTATCATGAGTATTTTAAGCAAAATAATATGACATTGATGTATAGCATGGTTTGGGGATGGAATCAGTGACAGAAAAACAAATTGAGATGCATATAATTAGTACTAAGAAAATATTGTCAATTGCTTTGCTACTAATAATGAATAGAATAAAATGCTGCTTTTTTCCCCCAGGAAGATGAAAGGCCATTTCGCTGGTTACCTGCTATTCCCAGTTATAAAGCTATGGTCTCTGGCTTCATGGAAACATTCTTGAACATCTCCGTGGAACCATTTAGTCCTACCAAGACCCTAGGATATTTGCTCAATTCCTTTTCTCTATAGCAGCAGTTCTTTAAGTACTTTTTTTTAGCAAACAAGTTTAACAGACATGAAGCCAAAAATGCAGATGAAATTTGACAAATAGGTTTTACTAATGCTCACCCTGCTGTGCATGTCAGAAGGCAATAATTTTAGGCAAACATGACTCAACTCCCAATGCTATCACCATCTGCTGCTTCATCTCAGAGTCTCATCAATTTATCAATCCAGTGTCCCAGTCTTATCCCCTACCAGGCTTCATGCCTGTTATTGTAATATTCATGACTTTAATTCCATGATTTCTGAAGTTTCCACAGGGTTTCTGATTTGTTAAATATTATATGCTACTCTGCCTTAAATGAAAATGTGTTCTGTGATTCAGAACTTTAACACTCTTCTCATAAACCTAATGAAACTGCTTCTCATAAACCTAATATTTACTATCTCCATCAAGTTTCTAACATACTTGAATTGCGGAATTTCCCTTGGAAAAGTGTGTTACAGTGGCCTCAACAACCCAAATGCCAGTATTCTATTTAAAAGCAAAAATCTACTACCATATTCTGCATCACTTGGGAATTTTGCAATGTGGCTAAAATACGAAGTAGATAACTATTGTAGTTATCCAAGCTATACAAGTATTACGTATTTTGCATTTTTATATATATTTCTAATGGAATTCAAAAAGTTGGTGCTCGATAGGATGTTGCGATCAAAGCATGGTGAATAATAAAAAAGAATTAATGTCATGGCCACTCTATTAGTCAGAACTCTTTCAGTTGCTGGTGATAAAACCCCATCTCAAACCAGGTTAAGCAAAATAGACTAATTAATCGGCTTAAACAAGGCATTTGTAGGTTTCTAGCTCCAAGCACAGCAGGATCCAGGTGCTGATACATAGCTCTCTCTCTCCCTTTCTAGCTCTTCTAGGTATAATGAACAGCTGCACACCCTACTATATCCTTCTCTATCATGCTATCTTAGCAACTCCACAGAAAGAAAGCAAAGAGACAATACTTCCTGAACTAAGTGCTAAGCCCAGGGCCCTGGGGTGCTCTAATTAGGCCTAAGGCAGGTAGCCTCTTCTGTACTTAGGAAATAGAGCTATCCATGCTCAAATCTTATAGAATGGGTTCTTCTCGAGAATGGATGGGATTTGTCAGTAACATAAGGGATACTAGGCAGACAAAATCACTTATCTTTTCCACAGATTTTCAAGAAGATGACAATGTTCTCAAATACAAATCTACAACATACTGTAAAACAAATTGTGAAATTAAATATACTCAAGTTAACACGTAGAAGACAATCTGTGTTTGTGCCATTTATAATCAAATATCTTGGAGAGAATTCCCAAGAAAAATACACGGAGGAAATTAGACTGCAAGTTTTTGCACCCCTCCTTGCTATTCATATTATACAAATATCACCAAAGTAAGCCTCCTAAAGCTCTGCTCAAAAATTTTTGATAGCTACTCAATACCAACGTAGAACTATGGTCTTCTTGGTCTGAAAGTAGACAGAATTTTATTCAAATTTAGTAAATAATGCAGAAAAACTAATCTCTTTAAACCTTAGGTTACTCATTAGTAAAATTATAATAACTAGTAGATATTAAAGTATTAAATGAGCTTATCTCAGTATCTGGCACACAGCAGATGCTCAACAAGTACAGGGTATGTTCTTAGCACTGTTTGTATATTTCCTCTGCAGGAATAAACTTCTTCCCATTATTCCCTCATTAAATTCTCCCAACATTTTCTTCACTTAGAGCAATCTTGGTAAAGGCAGATATTCTGGCTTTTTTCCCCCACAGATAAATCCCTAGGCCTATTATTGTGCCCATAGCGTAATAAGAGCTCAACAACAATTTGTAGAATAAATTAACGGTCTGCTCTTTCTCCTACTCCAAATTATTGACTTATTAAGGAGAATATACTTGCTCAATTCATGTTTATATTACCTCAAATTCCTAGTTCAGCATCTGAAACAGATAAATATTTGTTGAATGAATTACTGAATGGGTAAAACCTGAACCATTGGCTCAGAACTACATTTTCACTTCTCAAACACAAATATAGTCATTAGTGAACATTTTAAACTGCAACCATAATTGTGATTGCTAGGATTTTAAGCTCATATTCAGAGGGAAAAAAATGGTAAAAACAATACACCTTCAGGTTCAATCAAAATCATATGCAACCAAGGGTAAAAGCATAAGGAGTGGCATTTATGTTGTTCAATGGCATAAAAACATAAAGATTGCTCAATGATGTGAAGTGTGTTTTTCTTAAACCTGTCCACTTTTTTATCTCAGAACAATAAATAGTAAATAGTATGTATTTAATAAAACATTTCTGAAGTCAGAGCACATTATCGAGTAATCAATAAAATGTGCTTTTTAATGTATAGGCAGGGCTGATATCATCAGCTTTTTAATGAATTCCCAGACCGCAGCAGAAAGTTTAATGGATTCCAAATTAGTGAGATTTTTATGAAAGTTATTAGCACACTTGTTCAACTAAGAACTTTACACCATTTCCTGGGATTTTCAACTGCTTTAATGAGGCAGCAGTTACAACTTTGCCTAAATTTTATTGGCATTATAATAGAACAAAGTTCCACTTAGCCATCACTTAAGTCATTCTCCAAGTATTTGCATATGGGATAAGCATGATATAAAACAAGGAAGGAGTTGCTTGTTTTCACCAAATCCTGATGGGACTGCATACATGAACATGAATTGAACCCGCATTAGTGAATTTCCTAATGGAAAAACATGACCTCTTCCCTTTAAAAATGAAATGACCCTTTTGGGACTTACTAAAAAGAAGGTTCACCCAACTTTCCTAACATCAAATGATCCATTCAAAATAACCTCTTAATATACTGGTATATGAATCAAAAACATCTGTATCATGTTTGACTTAAAATATACATTTATTTGAAAATAAAAGGGAAAGATTTTATAAAAATGTGTGCTTTATTTCAAAGAATCTACACCATTAAACACATTTTTGATACCCTTCTAAAATTTAATTCAGTTGTTTGAAATAAGGCTTGGAGGCGTCTGTCTTTCTTCCTGAAATGAGACTAGCTAGAGCCTCTCGGCAGGGTGTTTTGATCTGGGATCAGTGCATTCAGAGTGGGTCTATGGATAGGCTTGGGGAAGTCCCTGAAATTATGTTCAGAATTTTGTGTGTCATCCTGGCATGCTGTTATCTAGAACAGTGTTTCTTAGCCTTGACGTTACTGAAATTTAGAACCAGATGGTTCTTGTTGTAAAGGGTGTCCTGTGCATTGCAGGATGTTTATTTAACAGCATCCCTGGGCTCTACCTACTCGATGCCAATAGCATCTTTGATCATGATTATCAAAAATGTCTCCAGACATTACAAATGCTTCAAGAGAACCACTGATCTAGAGAGAGGGTCCATAGCTTTTAACAGATTCTCAAACAGGTTAAGAGTGACTGTGTTAGTGTGGACAAAGACACTTAGTCACCTACCCATTGGAACCCATAGGTAAGTGTGCCCTGTCTGGACTTTGAGGTTTCCCCAGATTTTTTTTTTAATGTTACATAAGTCTATGTGTGTTTTGGTGGTTTGCTGAGCCTACTGATCCTTCCTGTAAGTTCCCTTCCCTCATCCCCCACCCGACAACAGGCCCTGGTGTGTTTTGTTCCCCTCTCTGTGTCCATGTGTTCTTATTGTTCAACTGCTGCTTATGAGTGAGAACATGCAGTATTTCGTTTTCTTTTCCTATGTCAGTTTGCTGGGGATGATGGCTTCCAGCTTCATCCATGTTCCGACAAAGGACATGATCTCATTCCTTTCTATGGCTGCACAGTATTCCACAATGTATATGTGCCACATTTTCTTTACCCAGTTTATCACTGATGGGCATTTGGGTTGGTTCCATGTCTTTACTATTGTAAATAGTCCTACAATTAACATATATGTGCATGTGTCTTTATAGTAGAATGATTTATATCCTTTTGGGTAGATGCCCTGTAATGGGATTGCTGGGTCCAATGGTATTTCTGGTTCTAGATTCTTGAGGAATTGCCATTCTGTCTTCTACAATGGTTGAACTAATTTACATTCCCACCAATGCTGTAAAAGTGCTCCTCTTTTGCCACAGCCTGGTCAGCATCTATTGTTTTCTGACTTTTTAATAATCACCATTCTGACTGCTGTGATATTGTAGCTCACTGTAGTTTTTACTTACATTTCTCTGATGATCAGTGATGTTGAACTGTTGTTCATGTTTATCGGCTGCTTAAATGTCTTCTTTTGAGAAGTGTCTGTTCATATCCTTTGCCCACTTTTTGATGATGTTGTTTGTTTTTTCTTGTAAATTTGTTTAAGTTCCTTGTAAATTCTGGCTATTAGATCTTTGTCAGATAGATTGCAAAAATTTTCTCCCATTCTGTAGGTTGCCTGTTCACTCTGATGACAGTTTCTTTTGCTGTGCAGAAGCGCTTTAGTTTAATTAGATCCCATTTGTCAATTTTGGGTTTTGTTGCAATTGCTTTTGGCATTTTTGTCATAAAATCTTTGCCCATGTCTATGTCCAGAATGGTATTCCTTAGGTTTTATTCTAGGGTTTTTATGGATTTCAGTTTTACATTTAAGTTTTTAATTCATCTGGAGTTGATTTTTGTATAAGGTGTAAGGAACATTTTGTATAAGGGTCAAGTTTTAGTTTTCTGCATATGGCTAGCCAGTTTTCCCAGCACCATTTACTGAATAGAATATCCTTTGCAAATTGCTTGTTTTTGTCAGGTTTGTCAAAGATCAGATGGTTGTAGATGTGTGGTGTTATCTCTGAGGTCTTTGTTCTGCTCCATTCGTCTATATGTCTTTTTTGGTATCAATACCATGTTGTTTTGGTTACTGCAGCCTTGTAGTATAGTTTGAAGTCAGGTAGTGTAATGCCTCCAGCTTTGCTTTTTTTTTTGTTTGTTTATTTAGGATTGTTTGGCTCTATGGGGTCTTCTTTGATTCCATATGAAATTTAAAATAGTTCTTTCTAATTCTGTAAAGAATGTCAATGGTAGTTTGATGGAAATAGCATTGAATCTATAGATTACTTTGGGCAGTATGGCCATTTTCATGATGTTGATTCTTCCTATCCATGAGGATAAAATATTTTTCCATTTGTCTGCATCCTCTCTTATTTCCTTGAGGAGTGGTTTCTGGTTCTCCTTGAAGAGGTCCTTTACGTCCCTTGCTGGCTGTATTCCTAGGTACTTTATTCTCTTTGTAGCAATTGTGAATGGGAGTTCATTCATGATTTGGCTCTCTGCTTGTCTATTGTTGGTGTAAAAGAATGCTTTTGATTTTTGCACATTGATTTTGTATCCTGAGACTTTGCTGAAGATGCTTATCAGTTTAAAGGGTTTTTGGACTGAGATGATAGGGTTTTCTTAATACAAAATCATGTTGTCAGTAAACAGAGACAATTTGACTACCTCTTTTAGTATTCGAATACCTTTTATTTCTTTCTCTTGCCTGATGGCCCTGGACAGAATTTCCAATACTAGGTTGAACAGGAGTAGTGAGAGAGGCCATCCTTGTCTCTTACTGGTTTTCAAAGGGAGTGCTTACAGCTTTTGCCCATTCTGTATGATATCAGCTGTGGATTTGTCATAATAGCTCTTATTTTGAGATAAGTTCCATCAATACCTAGTTTATTGAGAGGGTTTCCCCCAGATTTCATCCAAAAATCAAACCTGCTGCTATTATTCTCATGTCAGGCAGAGTGATATATCCCCACTACTACCACGACCATTCTTTCCAAGAAGCTCCATCACCCGAAAATCTGTTCCCTCAAAAACTTTTGTTTCAGATCTCTCAATTGCTGAATGGCTTCAGAAAGTCTAAGGGCTACATTTAAAGAAAGGTCTTAAAAACCTCCTAGGTTTGTTGTGATCAGGAATCCCACTTTGCTCATCTTGTTTGGATTCCCCACCACACAACCCAATGCCTGACTCCTATAACCAACATGTATTTGGTTAATAAATGTGCAACTGAATTGCGAAACCCATGGCAACTGTAGTTGTTTATTTTTAATTAAAACAATCCATAGGAATGAGGTAGTTCTGGAGTTACTACCTCCCAAAGTTCTGATTTTCTCTTTCTGCTTTCAGTAAACCTTTTGTCTCAGAGATCCACCTTAGAGACAACAGAGTCCAGTGAGTACATTACTGAAATGTACACCATTAACTTGGAATCCTGGGCAGTGGATTTTCTCTTTGTTTCATACAGGTTTGGCCTCATATACAGGTCATAGGTACCCGTGAAGTTCTGTAACATCCATAGTATTCTTATCACCTCCACTGAAACCCTGGTGAAATATAGGATAGTTCTCATGCTTCCCTTTTCTTTTGCCAACAAGTCCATGAATTTCAACCTGCTTTCCTTTTTTCTTTAAAACAGCTACTAACACCCACTGTATTTGATGTTGTTTTACAAACCTAATTCCAAAGTGGCAAAAAGTCTTTCCAGCATCCTTTCCCTATATGCACCTTCCAACCTACACACAATTTTCTTGCCTATCCCATGACAACCTAAAGATGTTTTTCAATCTAAGTGTTTCAAGGGAAGACTGAAAAAGAAAAGTACAAATGATGAATAAGAAGAGATATAAAGCTGTAATGTTACAGATGTCTCACAATCTTTCTGCTAGTCTGTAATTCCTCACCACTCTTTCAGATGTTAACTGGAAATTTTACTGACAATTCTCTTTAGTGCTATAGGTGGAGCTCACCAAGCTTAGGCCTTTCTTTCTTAGCCCTGCTCTTGTCAGAATCTGTGGCTTCTCAGTGCTGGGCCACGCATGTGAAGCATCACAATCATCTGGGAGCTTGAAAAGTACATATTCTGAGACCAAACGACCAAATGAACATCTTATACTGCTAAACAGGAAAAGGAAAGCATGACTTTCTCCACACAGTCATTCAGGGACCCTGGTTGACAGAGATTCTGCAGTCTTCAATACAAGGCTTCCAAGTTCACCACGGTGGTCTCTAACCACTCTGCAAAAGAGAAAAGAGCATGGAGGGACATGTGTGGGAGGTGTATGTGGCTCAGGCTTGGAAGTGACTCATGTTCCATTGGCCAGAACCTGAATTCTGGCACACACATGGCACACCAAACTGCAAGGCTGACAAGGAAATGTTGCCTAACTGTTGCTCCAGAAAGAAGAGGAGAACATGGATTTTGGTGAGTAGCTAGCAGTCTTGGAGAAATGATTTGAGATAACTCATATTCTTTTGGAAGGGGTAGAAAACCAGTTTTCAGTCACTAGAATTGGTCTGATATGAAGAAGTCACTACTGCTGCTGCTCAATGTTGTAGCTATCATGTGAGGGAAGTAGCCATGTACCCTCTGCCATCATCAAAAGCCAGATTCTTAAGTTTCCACTATCAGCAGTAAAACGGAGTCTGCCCATTCATCTCGAGACTAGAGCCACAGAAGTCTTGCAGAGGTGAATCTGATGAGGAAAATCCAGGTCACGTTGCTTTGTCCTAGCTACAAAAGGGAATGTTGGGAATGAAGTATTCTGGTTTTATTCTTAGAGAGGCAGGACTCATAAGATGAGGCAGTGACCTAAACACACCCAGAGTATTAAAGAGCTGCTAAACATCTGCAAAAAAAAAAAAAAAATGATAAAATCCACACTGTGGAGAGAGCTTAGAAAGGAGCAGCAATTGGCAAGCAACCCATAAGAAATAAACCAAAATATATCAAGAATTGTAGTAAATATAACAGTGATTGCCATATTGGACTAAGAAAAACAAAAATTCAGCTATACTGTTTACCATAAACATTCTAAGACATAGGATCTAAAAAAGTTAAAAGGCAATTATGGAATGTCACCCTAAAAAAAGCTGTTGTAGCAAAGGGGACTGTAAGCACAGTAGCATCAACAAAGTGACATTTGCCACATAATTACAAAAGATTCAATTCACTGCAAATATATAATAAATCTGAACTTACACATACCTAATAAATAGCTTCAAAATATGAAAAGCAAAATTTGACTGAACCACACAAGCAACTTGTCAAATCCTCTATTGCAGTGAAATGTTTATCATGACATTCTCAGTAACCAAGTCAAACCCCAAATTAATATGTATATAAATATTTGGCAAAACCACTAACAAGCTTAATCCAATGTATGTATATATTTAAAACCTTGTTAATACACTATACTCTACAAGAAAATATTTCACATCAATTTGTCTACTTAAGCCTCCATCTCCTTCCTATCCTCTCTTTGAGCTGATGATTTCTTTGCTATTGCACTGAGAAATTGTAAGCATTAAGAACTTACCCAGGCTTCTTCTGCCACATTTTCCCACTTGCCAGCATGTGCACCCACTCTGCCTTCACACATGTACTGTAGATAACTACCTATGCTCCTATGTAAAGCCAGTCCCTGTCCTTGTGCACTAGGTCCCATCCCGTCTAGCTTCTTTTTTCTAAGAGGCCTCCTTTCTCTTCTATATTATTCTGCTGGATCATTCCATTAGAATTCTTATCAGATTTTCCCCACCTCTTCTGCAAATACTGCTCCTTTCTCTGTTCTCCTTTGTAGTAAGACTGCACAGTTATCCCCCAATACTTCTCTGACTCTCTCAAATCTACTATAGTTTGGCTTTCACAGCGATTATTCCACTGACACCGTTCTAGTCAAAGTCTCCTGCAAATTGCTAGATCCAATGGTCATTTCTAAGTCCCCATCTTACAATACTATTATAAGCACTGACCCAGTTGATTACTCCCTCTGATTTATTCACTTTCTTTTGGGGTTTTAGAATAAAAATCCTCCTTGGCTTTCCCCTGATATCAAAGGTTGGTTCTTCTCAGTCTCTTATTGGTTCTTCATCTCTTTTTGGACCTCCTGAAATTGGAGACTCTTAGGGCTCAGCCCTGAGTCATCCTTTCTCCTCTTCCCATACTCACTCCCTTGGTAACCTCATAAAGTCTTGAGGCTTAAATGCCTCCTATTTCCTAATAACTTCCAAATGTTTACCTCCAGTGCAGGAATCTCTGGAAATCCAAGTTTCCAGAGATTGGAATACAATGACCTACTCAGCATCTCCTTTTGAACAGCTCATTAACATGACAAACTCAACTTGTTAAAACTTAACTTCTAATCTCATCCTCCTAAAACCTAACTCATCCACAAACTTCCCTATCTCAATTACTGATGATTCTATACTTCCATGAACCCAGGGAGAAATCTTGGAGTCATCCTTGACTCCTCTCTCTCATATCCCAGTATTCTGTCAGGAAATGGTTAGGCCTCTCTTTAAAATATATCAAGAATTCGCTCACTTCTCCCTACGTTCACTACTGATACCATTATCCCAGCAACCATTATCTCCTCCATGGATTGCCACACTTTTGCCCTAACTGGACTTCCCGCTTCCCTTTTATTCTATTCTAAACACAATAGCCACAGTGACCCTTTGAAAATCTAAACACAACACATCACTCCCTGCTCTCCTCACTGGGAATAAAAGCCAAAGACCTTAAAATAATTTTCACCTCTTATTATCTCAAGTTATCTCTTACTACACACTACACTCTGCTGTTCACACCCCTGCAGTCACACTGCCTTCTTGCTGTCCTACAAACATAACATATAAACTCCCACCTATCAGTATCTGTACCTATATGCTCTTAGAAACTCTTCAATTCTTAACACTGTTTATTACCCCTGCCTGAAATGCTCTTCCCTGTGTATCTACAGGACTACTGAGGTGGGTGCCATGAGGTGCAATGAGGTAAGAGTGTTCTTGGCAGAATGAAAAAAACATAAGCAAAGACCTTAAAGCAATAGATAGAATATAAAGAGCAAAACATGCTAAAAAATAAAAAGTCTAGAGTGAAGTGATGGTGGTGAATTATGAAGCTGCGTTTTGAATTAAGTGGTGACCATTTCATAAATATCTGTGTACGTTCTGTTAAAGAACTTAGACTTCATCATAAGAGCAATATGAAATCTTCCAGTTCCTTGACCTCTTTATCTCCAATGACCTTTCAGCCTTCCCCATGGTCCCATCCTACACTTCGTCAACACTAGAGATTGTATTAATTCTGAAATCTTAATTTCAAATGGTACACATTCTAACTACCAGATCACCTGTTTCTGCATTTCCACAGCTAAAAACCTTCACCTTCACCAAGGCACTCACTACACTCATCCCATCACTTTCTCAATAACAATAAGCCCCTGCCTACCTCATCTCTTCCCTCGTCCACTCTACATTCCATGATCTACCACTACCATCACACTCTTTCCGAAGACCCTCAGCTCCCTTACTCTTTTATCCGTCCACACTACTGTCCCAGCAAATCTCCAACTGTCAATCTGCCTTCCTCATATATGTACTGACAGCTGAACATTGGTAGAGAAATATCATTCCTGTAGACTTACTTGTTTCACTTTAAATTAACATCACAGACCACAAACAGGTACTCAGTAAGATCCAGAAATCCCACTCTGTTTCTCTAAGAGACTCACTCCCCTACTGCCTCTTTCATTTTATCTCCTCTTGTAACATCCCACACCCCTCCTCAGCCTTCATCTTTGCTTTCAGCTAATGGCTTTACTTCATACTTCATTGAGAAGCCATAAATGGGAAGAATCATCATCTCACCCTCCATCTGCCAACAAACCTGCCTCTGCACTGCTCTTCTCTACAAGTCTGGAGGAGAACATGTTCACTCCTTCTAAGGAAGGTCCCTCCTCCAAACATGGCTCTTGATCCAATCCTTCTCTCTGTTTCCTTCATTGTCATCATTTCTTCTCAACTAAATCATTCTGTTGTTATCCTAATATTCTCTACTAGCTCCCAACTTAAAGAAAATGTCTCACTTCTTTGCATAAACCTCTCCAGGTTCCACTCTATCTCTCCAGTTCACAGAAAAACTGCTTCCAACTTTTTCTATATTCAGTGTCTTCTTTCTTACTTTGCATTCTGTCTTCAATCCACTCCAGTCTGGTTTTCCCTCCCAACTATTCCAATTCAGACTGTTTTGATCGATTATTATCATTCTCTCTCTTGTTGAGTTCAAATAACTTCTTCCTGTCCTTATCTTACCTCTCAGCAGCAATTCAGAAGAGACTCACTTCTTTAAGAATCTTCTGCTGGGTGCGGTGGCTCATGCCTGTAATCCCGGCACTGCAGGAGGCCGAGGCCGGCAGATCACGAGGTCAAGAAATTGAGACCATACTCATCTCTACTAAAAATGCAAAACTTAGCTGGGCGTGGTGGCATGCGCCTGTAGTCCCAGCTACTCAGGAGGCTGAGGCAGGGGAATTGCTTGAACCCGGGAGTCAGAGGTTGTGGTAAGCCAAGATCATGCCATTGCTCTCCAGCCTGGGCAACAAGAGCAAAACTCTGTCTCAAGAAAAAAAAAAGAATTTTCTGTTTACTTCCCTGACACAATTACTTTTCCTCCTACCTCACTTGCTACTCCTGATTCTCTTTTGCTGTCTCTTCTTCAAACTCTATTTGCTGGTGCTCCTCAGAATCACTCCAGGGGCCCTCTTCTTCTCTATTCACACTTTAAAAAAAAATAAAATCCCCTCCAATAGTTTAAATTACCACCTATATTTTTAAGATTCCCAAGTTGATATCTCCAGTATGGATGTTTCTTCTCAACCCCAGATACCCATCACCAACCTTAACCAATGTCCAGTTGAAAGTCTTATCATCTTAATGAGTCCAAAATTGAATTTCCAATCCAAACCCCGCATACCTCCACCATCTCAGTAGATGCCCTCATTGCTCATCCGATTTCCTAGGTCAAAAGCCTCAGGATCTTCTTGATTGCTTTATTTCTCTCATCCATCACATTTAAGCCAACAGAAAGACCTACTGAATCTAGCTTCAAAACCTACTTCAAATATGTCCATTTATTTCGTTAGTATGCTACCAGCTTTGTCCAGGTCACTGTCATTTCCCATTTTGGTCTCCCTTTTCTTTCCTGCCCATCATTTTCCACTCTATTCTCTATATAGCAGGAAGCGATTTTTAAAATAAGATTATTCTTTCAGCCATCCATGGCTGCATGGTTCACTTAGAATAAAATCCAAACCCCTTACCATACCTTCTGCAACTGAGCCCGAAAAACCCCTGCTATAGACTTCCCCCTCACTGACCAACACTCATCCCCATAGATCTTGCCTCAGTTCCTCAGACACAGCATGCTCTTCTGCTTCAAAACATTTGCACGTGATTTTTCCTCTACCTGGTACATTCGTCCCTCCACTTGTTGCATATCTAGCTTCTTCTCGGCCTCCAGGATGGACCTGAAATGATATCATCCAGAGTAAATTTTGTCCCAGCTCAACCTTGTTTTTTTGTAGAGCTTATTATAACTTATATTTTTTTGTGGACTGAGATTATCTGTTCACTGAAATAGAATACAAGTTTCATGGGCCATAACCACTTCTAACTTGTTCACCTTCACATTCCTGTAGACCAGCATAGAGCTGTGCATAGCAAATTCTTGGTGAATGAATTAAATAAGGAAATATTGAAATAGTAGGAGGGGAGTGACATGATCAAATCAATATTTCAAGGCAGTGGTTCCCAACTTGGGGCAATCCTTCTTACTCCCCCAGGGACATTTGACAATGGTTGGAAAGTTTTTTTCTTATCACCACTGGGGTGAGGGAGGATTTGCTCATGAGTAGAGGCCAAGGATGTTACTCAGTATCCAGGCACAGGACAACCCTTCACAACAAAGAATTATCTGGCCCCAAATGCCACTAAAGCCAAGGTTTAAAAACCCTGTTCATAGAGTGAAACTGTGTCTCTTTAAACAAAAACAGAAACAACCAACTTGCCATACCTCTCTCAGACTCACTTTTCTCATCTGCAAATGGAGATAATTATATGTACTTTGTAGAGCTGTTGTCAGGATTAAATGAGATAATGTATGTAAGCAGTTAGGGTGGTGACCTGTGCTGTTAACTACTTTTCTTATTATAATTAACCTGGGATAGAGATCACTATGAAGAAAAATACTAAGAAAATATATGTTTAATTTAAGATTGAAGTTTATGACTGCAGGTAAAACTTAAATGACTTTTCTTAAATTAAACTATGCTTTAAATTCAATAAAATGTTCTCATCTGCATAAGAAAGTATCCATGGAGTTGAGAACAGCAGTTACACATCAGAGTGACACTTGCATTGATAAATCATCCCTTGCTGTTGCATTCTTCAAATTAGCAAATGAAACAGCATCATCTGGCAATGGGGCAATATTTATACATTAAATTTATTCTTACACACACACACACACACACACACACACACACTCCTGTTTTAGAGAGATTGGTATAGAGTTTAAATAATAGACTATTGCTAGTTGGTCTCTTCTTTAACTGGCAATGGAGAGACCAGTTAAAATGTTGTTCCAGGTAAGAGGTGATGGCCTGGAATGAAGGAGTACATGCAGTATAGAAAGAAATGAATAAATATTTAGGATGTAGAGCTGACTATACTTTGCAATAAACTATATGGGACAGAGAGAGAGAGAGAGAGAGAGAGAGAGAGAGAGAGAAGAGAGAGAGAGAGAAATAGACAGATAAAGATATTCAAGATTATTCCCAGGTTTCTGATTTAGATGTCTGTGATGAAGGTAGTGCATTTATTGAGACTAATTGTATAAGAAATGGAGTTCTTTTGGAAACAAAGATGCAGTCAATTTTGAATGAATCATGAAGTTAATAAATGACTGAGGAACTCACAATACAAGCTCAAGAAATTTCAGTGCTAAAGTTAAAAAACTCAAGATATAAATTTGTAGAGGTAAATCAAGACAAATATTATAAAGGTAAAAACAATCTGACATAGATAAATACCATACAGAGAGTTACAATAGATATTTCATAAAAGGGAAAAAGAGAATTACATAAAATAATGTAAAGGGGAGTAAAATTTCTGAAATGCAATGATTAAAAGTACCTATAGACTTTTTATACAATTTGCCAGTCTGTCTTTTGATTGGGGCATTTAGCCCATTTACAGTTAAGGTTAATATTGTTATGTGTGAATTTGATCCTGCCATTATGATGCATAAATTACTTTGGGCAGTATGGCCATTTTCATGATATTGATTCTTCCTAACCACGAACATGGACTTTGGGTGATAATGGTATGTCATGTGGGTTTGTTGGTTGTGACAAATATACCAATCTGGTTGGAGATTTTGACAGCAAGGGATGCGGTAAATATATGCAGGAGTAAAGGATATATGAGAAATCTCTGTATCTTCCACTCAGTTTTCCCAGGAACCTGAAATTGCTCTAAAAACAAAGCTCTGTGTGTGTGTGTGTGTGTGTGTGTGTGTGCGCACGCACGCATAGAGAATCATCATCCTTGGACATAAAACTGCACATCATCTATTCCTTTAAGATAAATTCCAGTAAATGGAGTTGTCTGTTCAAAGGGTATGCTCATTTAATATGTGCTTGCTGGCCAAACACATGTTCAATGAGCCATGGTGTCTCATGCCTGTAATCCCAGCACTTTGGGAAGCCTAGACAGGAGGGTGGAGGATCTCTTGAGCCCAGAAGTTCAAGGCCAGCCTGGACAACACAGTGAGACCCTATCTCTGAAAAATTAAAAAAATAGCTAAGCATGGTGGCACTTGCCTGTAGTCCCAGCCACTCCAGAAGCTGAGGCAGGAGGATCAGTTGAGCCCAGTACTCAAGTTGCTTGTGTTACAAAATTGCCCTCCAGAAAGTATTTAATAACTTACACTCTTACTAAGAGAGTACATGAGTTGATTTTTGATCCCTGACTTAACACAGTCCATTATTGCATTTCACCCCATACTTCCATTTACGTCATCCTCAAAATGGTAAACATTATTGGATGCTTCTGTCAACAACATACCATTTTCTTAATCACAATATAGTACCAAGTTCATCCTGTCTTTTGATTACCAGCTAGTTGCATCTCTGAGAAAATCTATGCCATGCTAATTTGTCTTTATTTAAAATTTCAAAGAAATTCTCACATGGATCCCAGATGTTGACCACTTAATGCAAGAAAGTGTTTCCTCATTATACAAATATGGTATGCGCCCAAAATATTGGCATTATTTAATGAATCACTTAAAATAACTACATTACAAAAAACAATGGTTCACATGTGAGTCATAATTTAAACAATGCCAATTTTTTGATGTGCACCACATTTGGATAATAAGGAAACACCTTCTTGGATTAAATGGTCAACATCTGGAATCCATGTGAGGGCTTTAAAAAATTAGCATTATATTGTCTTAAATTTTCCCAGTGTAGAAAGAAATCCAAACTGGAGGAAATTTTTACAAAAATTTACATACCCCAAAGATTTGTGCAAGTAGTGCGTTGCGTGGTTGGTACAAAAGCTGAAGTCAAAGCAATATGAGTCAAATTCCATGACAAGGAAGTCTAAGTCCTTGCTTTTGCTCATGCTAAGCCTTTTCCTCTGATATTGTAGAACATGATTGTAGGAGGTTGAATAGTGTCCCCCCACCAAAAAAATATGTCATGTCCTGAGCCCTGGAAGATATGAATTGGAGCTTATTTGAAAACAGGGTCTTTGCAGGTGTTATTAAGTAAGGAATCTTCTTTTTGTTGTTTGTTTGTTTTTATGACAGAGTTTCACTCTTGTTGCCCAGGCTGGAGTGCAATGGAGTGATCTCAGCTCACCACAACCTCTGCCTCCTAGGTTCAAGTGAATCTCCTGCCTTGGTCTCCTGAGTAGCTGGGATTACAGGTATGCGCCACCACAGCCGGCTAATTTTGTATTTTTAGTAGAGACAGGGTTTCTCCATATTGGTCAGTCTGATCTCGAACTCCTGATCTCAGGTGATGTGCCCACCTCGGCTTCTCAAAGTGCTGGGATTATAGGTGTGAGCCACTGCACCCAGCCTAAGAAATCTTGAGATATGATCATCTGGATTTAGGGTTGGCTCTAAATCCAATGCCAGGTGTTCTTTTGAGAAAGGCATAGGGACGTTTGGGACACAGACACATAGGGAGAACACATAGGAGAGAAAACCCTATGGAGACAAAAGTCAGCAATGCAGTCGTGCAGCCTCAAGCCAAAGAATGCCTGTACCTGGAGCTGGAGCTACCAACAGCTGGAAAAAGCAGCTTTCTGGATGCATCAGAGGGAGCACGGCCCTAATGACACCTTGATTTTAGGTGTCTTTACCACTGTGAGAGAATAAATTACTGTTGTTTGTGGTCATTGTTGCAACAGACCTAGGAAACCACAATGGCTGCTCAGTATTTGATTGACATGGCATTCATAGTGAAAGAATTAGATATACATTATGAATTAATTATATCACTGTATTTTATTCAAATTTGGCATGCCTAGTTTTTGTCTTTTGACTAACATCAAGGACTCTTGATGTTTCTGCTTTAGGTGTAAATAACATTAAAAGTTTCCCAGCTCCCTTTTAACCTTGGAATGTTCTGATCCTCAAAGACTTTCTCCTGTTCTTTAAGCAACTTGGAGAGAAAATCCATAAATATGTAACAACTGGGAGATTCTAGACTAAATAGGCAAACCAGACTTATCACCTCGGGCTTTGGAGTGGTGACAGATGCCAGATCCCCATTAGTTTGCTTGACTCCTGCCCACTTTGTAGACAATAATACATACTCTAAAGCTGAATAATATGTCAATTTGACTACGAAGCACAATAAGACAGGAATATTATCCCACATTATGTTTGCTGCTGGCTATGGACTCAAATCCAATTGTGTACACTCTCTTGAATTTTGAACGGATGGGATATGTTTTGATAAGCTTTATGGTGGCTTTTTAGAAGAGGCTCTCCTTTTGGTATGTTTGATACTAGATTTACACCATTAAAAATGTAATCCCAAATTTCTTCAGTTTTCATTCTAGGTCTTATGTTTGCTGAGGCTTCATTTAGTTCAAAGAAATGATAAACATCAGATTACTTTTGAAGTGTATTCTATGGTGCAAAAGCCCATGATCATTCTTCCTGTGCCCGGTCATCTCCTAGCCCCACGCCCTGGTCAACCTCAAGAAGTGAAGGAGCACCAAGGTGATATTACACAGCTGTCATAAAAGTTTCAAGTAATTTTTAAGGACATGGGAAAATGTTCTGTGTACAAAATAGTAGGATAAACTGGATATATACTATGGTCCAAATTTGTTTAGACACACATATTTATGTATATATATATATATATATATATATATACATATATATATATATATACACACACACACACACACACACAAACACACATTCAAAAAGTGACTGAAAATGTTTCACAAAAGAGCTAACTTGGCTGTCTCCAGATGGTGGAATTACATACAAACATGACTTTGTTAGCTGTATTTTCAAATGTGTTTCTTTATAACCAGAAATAATAATGTAATAGAACCCCAGTAGTAGCTGGAAGCTAAGGGCCATCTTTGTTAGACTAGTGCTATGTCTTTAGGGTAGCTGCTTATTTCAGAAATGGTTTGTAAAGGATATAAATTAATTCTGCAAAATGTTCCGTATGTATTCAGGAACATTCATCCTGACTTCCTCCACTTGCATTGTTTTTTCTTCTCTCTTCCCACTTACTATAGGTATAGGCTGATCTGAGACTTGGAAGGTGAAAAGGAAAACAGAAATAGGGTACATCTTGAACAAAAAGAAGCTACTGAATTCTTCCCTGGACTCTTTCTGGCTACTCTTGGGTCTACCGTGGTCTGAATGGAAGAGGGACAGTACAGCGGTATCAAGCAGCTTGCATTTTTCTGCATAGTGGATCATGAAGGAACCTTGCATTGCAAATGGAAGATGAGGTTTTAGGGGATGTCAGAAGCTTATTTTTTGCACCCAATTCACTGGATCCTGTCACTAGCAGCATGGAAAATGTCACAGAATTTCTTCTTGGCAAGAAGACTAGATTATAAGCTCCTTGAGGTCAAGAACCATGCTCATCATCATGCTTCTTGACATAGAGTTAGGACAAGGGATCAGCACTTACACAGTACCCAGTAAGTGCTGAATTTTAGAAAAAAAAAAAAAAAAAAAAAAAAAAAACCATTTTGGGGGAATTTCAGATAGCCAAAATGCAGTGCCTAACAAGCTTATGAACGCTGTGGAATTGGCTTCATGGACGATTAGTCATCAAGGGAGAGGTCAAGGGAGAGGTCATGGACCACACTATGGAGTATGGTTTTTAAAGAAATGCATCAGAAGGGAAGTGGGGCAAAATGAACACCTGTGGCTTGGACAAGCATATTTAATTGTGACTTTTATTGGAAAAGTGAACAGAAGTGTATATTAATGATTCTTGAGAGGTGGGGTAGGTGGCACAGATTTTGAAGCAGTATGTATGAAGTGTTATGTCCAAATCTGAGCACATATGCAAAACTGGTTGGAAGGTATGGCATATTCATGGGTATTCACTTTTAAAGTTTGAGAACCACTGGACTAAATAACTGGGTTCCCCATTCAAACCACCATATTACTAAGAAAATAGGACTGCCCTTTAAAAATTAATGATCATTAACGGTCTTCATGGTTTCCAGAGCCAGTGATCATCCCTAACCTGTTTATATATTTCCAACACTAAGTATTTATTTATTTTTTTTTTAGACAGAGTTTCACTCTTGTTCCCCAGGCTGGAGTGCAGTGGTGCGATCTTGGCTCACTGTAACACCCGCCTCCTGGGTTCAAGCAATTCTCCTGCCTCAGCCTCCGAGTAGCTGGGACTACAGGCATGCGTCACCACACTCAGCTAATTTTTGTATTTTTAATAGAGACGGGGTTTCACCATGTTAACCAGGATGGTCTCGATCTCTTGACCTTGTGATCCACCTGCCTCGGCCTCCCAAAGAGCTGAGATTACATGTGTGAGCCACCGTGCCCAGCCAACTGTTTATCTTTCTGAAAGCTTAGGGGATAATGCTTGCCATTTTTTTCTCATCTGCTTAAGATCCATTTGAGAATTTTTAAAAAATTAAAATGTTTCAGCCTTGAGGCTTCTATGGCCCTGGTTCTTACTAGAGCAGTATTTGTCTGGAAAGCAGGCAACAAATATACTAATACGTGATTTTCAACTTATTCTCAAAAGACACTGATCACAGATAAGCATTTTAGGATTTTAGTAGTGAGTGATTATATATATATATATATATATAGTTACCTGATAAAAGTGATCATGCTTAAACACTCCTATGGGACTATTTTCTATACAGGCTTCATAGTTGAAGGATTTTGCAATTTCTTAATTTCCTTAAAGTTCAAAATCTAATAGAAGAGAGAATACTGAAGATAAAATCATTCCCCAAGTAAGATGGTAAAGTCTCTGAATTTCTTTAATAAATCTCACTGCAATCCTGAAAATGTATCTCTTACAATGCATCCTATAGCTTCATGAATACATCACACTGGTATGCAATCCCCACATGATTGGTAAGATTCCAAGATTCAAAACTTGAATGACAGTGTTCAAATCCCATTTATTAACCTAGTGGCCTTGGATAATTACCTCAACCACACTCTGCCTTAGTTTCCTTGTCTGGGTAACAGGAATCCTGATAGTAATTTCTGTCTACATCATAGGATTCTTGCCATAAGGATTAGATGAGCTAACCCACCCTAAATGCTTAGTACAGTCTCTAGCACATAGGAATTACCATGTAAATGTAAATGAGGTTAACATTTTAAGAATAGAAACCATACTAAAAATCATTTTAAGACAGGTTTTAAATTTTAAATTTTTGTCAGCAGATCCCTGCTTCCATTCCCCCACAATGAGGCACTGAGACAAACTTGTAAAATGACTTCTAAGTAAAAGATCATGTGGTAAAGGCACAGGTTGACATACCAAGTCCAATTCTACTCATAGAAGATAATTTCCTGCTGTTGATTAAAACTGTTATCTTCTGAAATATTTTTTCGAAACACTAAACCTTCAAAAGACATTAACTTCTCAGACCCTAGCAGAGTTCAGAAAATTAGAAGCCACCATCATTATGCAGCTTACTCACTCACAAAATGCCACTTAATGAACTTCTCATAGTGTTTCTTGTCCACAGATTGATAAGGGTTTAATGCAATACCACATCATTTCCTACTTTTGTTTCGTTTCCTTCAAAGTGAAACATAATTTCTTCTTGGTCCTGGAGTAAAAATTTCCGGATTAACTAAGCAAATCATTACCAGAAAAGCAATTTTAGAAAGCTACTATTTCAGTGTAGTCAAAAAACATAAAACATCTGTGTGGTGTTTGTTAATATATAAAAATGACCCAAGGTATAAAGTGTATGCCACCTAAGTGTAAAATTGAGTCTCTAACTAGAAGTGCCAACAGAAATTATCATTGATTCTGTCAATATTGTGGTTTAAAGTCCCGTTAGAAACATTCTAAGAACTGTGACACCACAGCTTTCTTTAGTTTTGATCAGAGGTCACAAACTGTTTGGCCAATACAGTATTTGAAAAATTACGTAACTAAAATATCTTTAGGTGGCCCATGCCCTCTATTTACCTGACAGGCTCTTAAAGTCATTTTATTTTGCAAACCCTGGTCTAGGCCCATCTTTACAGAGAAGAAATCAAAAAATAATTATTAGTTAAATGGGTATCTCCCTCACGATGGCCGGATGAAGTCCAAAGACTTGGAGATTATGGATACTAATAGTTATATACAGAAATCCTTCTAATCTGCTTGTTGGTTTCATTTTAAATATATATTTTCAGTGTATGTATCTACCAGTGGTTCATTTGATGAGAATTGCTGAGCTAAGGTGTTAAAATTCACTTACAGCTGGATACCAAAAGAAGCCAGAAAATAGAGAATTTTTAAAAACATGTTTTGGGGGTATGAATGTTTGCATTGAAGTCCAAATTTTACATTATCTTCAAAAAATTAATAACATTCTGTCAATGGTATTTTTATTCACATAAAAGGAAATGAATTTGGTCAAAGCAATAGTTAAAGAGAAACTAGTTTCTACTAATGCATTCTCATGGATATTTATGTATATACACACCCATAGAGACACACACACACATACACATACTCAGAGCAGGGACCGAGCCAGCCGTTGGTCTCATTCTTTTCAGTTCCATCATAATTCCTGGGAGATTCTATTCCATTTACAAATTAAGCCTGAGTCTAGGGTCAAACAAGAGAACACTAGAGTGGGTTTTCTAAAGCATTAGTTTATATATCGCTTCAAACACATTAGGCTCTAAGCACTGATGAGGTACAAGCTAGCTGGCATTAGAGTCCAAATGTTACTAGTAAGTGTTCTTTTAAATTAACATGAAGGAATGCTTCCATTCAGATGGCCCCAGTAAGTACACCCTTGCTTCCAGCCTCTTCTTCAGAACATAAATACAAGCCACCTTGCAGTGAATTTGCTTCTGGGGGTGGTGCCCCTGAACTCTCCTGGATTAGTCTTTCTGATGGTTCTGGAGAATTCTCCCTCCATCTTGGACTTGTGTGCTGTTGCGGGACGTCCCATACTGAAGGACATGGAGAAGGGAAACCCAGAGCAGACCGTGAGAGGGGATCCTCTTGAAGACCTACTTCTTGGATACACCTGTTGGAAAGCACTTCCTTTTCTTTGGAATTCCGCCATTTCATCCTTCTGTTCTGAAACCAAATTTTCACCTATTAACAAAATAATTGCACAAAATGATCACTTATATAAATATAAATACTAAATACTTTAGTATTTTAAACTGTAATTGCTTCTACTTTCTTTTCTACAGAATACCTTATTATGAGAGCCAACCTCACAAAGTCTTTGTGGCTTTTCACCTGGGATCCTTCAAAAATATCCTTTTTCTTTTTTTTGAAATGGGTCTCTCTCTGTCACCCAGGCTGAATGAAGTACAGTGGCACCATCTCAGACCACTGCAACCTCTACCTCCCAGGCTCAAGGAATCCTCCCACCTCAGCTTCCCAAGTAGCTAGGATAACAGGCATGCACCACCATGACTGGCTAATTTTTGTATTTTTTTTGTAGAGACAGTGTTTCACCATGTTGCCCAGGATGGTCTTGAACTCTTGAACTCAAGTAATTCACCTGCGATGGCCTCCCAAAGTGCTGGGTTTACAGGTGTAAGCCACCAATCCCTGTCCAAAATATCGTAATTTAATATCCCCATACACACATTTGAAACAAAACAACTGTGATAAATTGGTTATGCCCCGTAAGTGTGATAGCTTTCAAGATTCATTTAACTCTTAGTTATTTTAAAACATCCTCTAGTCTGTACTGAAGCATCTGAGTTTATTTTGTGCCAGGCATCAGGCTATGCATTCTAGGTGGATTTTATAATTTGATCCTCACAATGGCTGTAAGAAGTCCTCATTTTACACGTTTAAAAAAACCTGAAGTTTGGAGAGATTAACCAACTCAAGGTCACACAGCTAGTAAAATGGAAGCACTGAGACTAGAATCCACCACTATCTGACTCCAGGGCCCAGGCTCTTATAAACATTGAGACCTCGTCAGGAGCTTTCTGAGACTAAATTAAGATTCCATTTTGTAAAGCTTTGATAAATTGCAGGCTTTATGCAGTTTCCAAGTCTTGATTACTCCTAGGATTTATCAAACTCCAAGAATTAGGCTTAATAAATAACAACTAATTGTAATTAAGCCAAAAGTGCTTATGATGGTGGTTCCTAATTTGAACCAGACCTTCCCCCAACCCATGCCACTTGAATCTTTATTACTAACCTCCCTCTTTATATACTGTGTAGTCAACTGTGCCTGAGCTGAAAACTTCATAACTGGTTTTCTGGAATCTTAAAAGCCAATCACATTCTTTCCTGTGTATTACCTCACATCCTTACACTAACAATCTAGTTTATTTCTATTTTTAAAACAAAAACTAGAACATTTTTACCCAAAGAAACAATTATTATAGTCTATCAACCAAGTATTTCTGTCAGTGAAGAAACAAATTCTAGCTGAGGCTGTCTTTCCAGATTGGCAAAACAATTTCTTCATTCTTTCAATTTGATGGGCCATGTTCAAAATGGCAACAAAAGAAATCCACCTGAGGCAATTCAGTGAGCAAGACTGTCGTCTCAGTTACAACTCCATGATTAAGGCTTTTCACATGAAAACAGAACTAATGTGTACATACCAGAGCATTTGGTTCTATTTGTGAACTCATTTATTATTTGCAGTGGGCATTTTCTCCAAGAAAGCATGCCAAGTATTTCTAATGGGTTTTCACTGAAACAGTTTTTTGTTCTCATTAGTGATTCTTGTCCTTGTCATCACATTCATTATTTTCCTCTTCTCTTAGCTTTTCTGTATATCTATAAATATTTGTTAAGTAATATCTCAAAGAAAAAGAAATATAAAAGGAGATTCCTCCCAATCAATGGTGCTGAGACAAATGTATATATTTAGGGAGAAACTAAAAGTTCTACCTCTCAAAAAATGCAAAATCAAATTCCAGACAGATTAAATAGCTGAATATAAAAACAAAACTGCAAAAGTTTTCAAAGAAAATAGAGATTATCATGATAGTCTTGGGCAGACTAATGTTTTCAAAAGCATGACATAAAACAGAGGATACATGGAAAAGATAAAGAAGAGCTGAATACATATAAATGACAACTTTATGTACAAACATGAAAAAGCCAGAAACTACCCAAAAAAACTAAAAGCAAGAAATCTAAATGATATTTGTACACCCATGTTCACAGCAGCCTTATTTACAATAGCCAAAAATGGAAAGCAACCAAGCATCTAGAGACAGATAAATGGATAAATAAAATGTGGTGTATACATACAAAGGAATATTATTTAGCCTTGAAAAGGACTTAAATTCTGGCACACACTACAACATAAATGAACCTTAAAGATATTATGCTAAGTAAAATAAGCCAGGCATAAAAGTACAAATGCCATATTACTTCACTCATATGAGAGCCTTAGAATAGTCATTAACAGAAACAGTAAATGAATAGTGGGTGCCAGGAGGTGCGGGAGGGGGAGACGATGAGTTATTGTTTGATGGATACAGAGTTTAAGTTTTATTTGTTTGTTTGTTTGAGATGGAGCCTCACTCTGTCGCCCAGGCGGGAGTGCAGTGGTGTGATCTTGGCTCAATGCAACCTCTGCCTCCCAGATTCAAGTGGTTCTCCTGCCTCAGCCTCCTGAGTAGCTGGGACTACAGGTGCCCACCACCACATCTGGCTAATTTTTTTGCATTTTTAGTAGAAATGGGGTTTCGCTACATTGGCCAGGCTGGCCTCAAACTCCTGACATTGTGATCTGCTCACCTCAGCCTCCCAAAGTGCTCAGATTATAGGTGTGAGCCACCACACCCAGCCAGAGTTTCACTTTTACAGGACGAAAAAAGTTCTGGAGATAAATGGTGGTGATGGTTTCACAACAGTGTCCATGTACTTAATGTCACTGAACTGATCACTTAAAAAGGTTAAAATGAGGCCAGGTTGACTCACGCCTGTAAACCCAATACTTTGGGAGCCCAAGGCCAGTGAATCACCTGTGGTAAAGAGTTAGACACCAGGCTGACCAACATGGAGAAACCCATCTCTACTAAAAATATGAAAAAATAAAATAAATAAAAAATAGCTGGGCATGGTGGTGCATGCCTGCAATCCCAGCTACTCAGGAGGCTGAGGCAGGAGAATCACTTCAACCCAGGAGGTGGAGGTTGTGGTGAGCCAAGATTAAGCCATTGCACTCCAGCCTAGGCAACGAGTGAAGCTCTATCTCAAAAAAACAACAAAAAAAAGGTAAAAATGTTGAATTTTGCTATGCATATTTTACCACAATTTTTTTAAAAAGCCACAAACTTAGGATTTTTGCAACACCTGAAACAGGAAAATTTTACTGAAGATAATATTCCAAAATTCTTGATGAACAGCCAAAGTATTGCTACATATCAATAAAAAGACAATACAATAGAAAAAAAAAAGATGCAGCCATTAAAAAGCCAATTCACAGACTATAGATGGCCAGTAAAACAATTAAAAGCCCCTCATATTCTGGTAGTTAGGAAAATTCAAATTGAAAAATAACAAATAGCATTGTCCATGAGAGTGGCGACATTTTTAAAATCATAAATGTTGGAGGTTTTGCTTAAAGGGACTATTTGTTAGTAAGAGTGAAATTTTCATGTGTCAGCATCTAATTTGATATAATATTATATTTGGAAAGGAATTTTTAATCTGCTACATTTTAAATGTACATACTCTTTAACACATAAATCCCACTTACACCTTCCTCTTACAAAATATTTTTAAAGTGCATAAAAATTGGTGATAGTGGGGCCGGGTGCGGTGGCTCAAGCCTGTAATCCCAGCACTTTGGGAGGACGAGGTGGGTGGATCATGAGGTCAAGAGATTAAGACCATCCTGGTCAACATGGTGAAACCCCGTCTCTACTAAAAAACACAAAAAATTAGCTGGGCATGGTGGCGCACGCCTATAATCCTAGCTACTCAGGAGGCTGAGGCAGGAGAATTGCCTGAACCCAGGAGGCAGAGGTTGCAGTGAGCCGAGATCGCACCATTGCACTCCAGCCTGGATAACAAGAGCGAAACTCTGTCTCAAACAAAACAAAACAAAACAAAACAAAACAAAACAAAACAAAACAAAACAAAACAAAACAAAACAAACAAAAAAATTTGTGATAGTGAAAATTGGAAGTAACTTAAAATTGAGGATGGTGAAATGATGGTCTGTTAAGAAACACACAAAAAGAGAATGAAGTAGATCTGTATGTACTGACGTGGAAGGAAGCAATCCATAACATTTGAAAAGGAAAAAAAAAACACCAAGCAATACACATTATCAGTAGCATTATTCATAATAGCCCCAAACTGGAAACAATACACATGGCCACCATCAGTAAATGGATGAACTGTGGTATACTACATAATGGTAATACTATACAGCAATGAATACACATGAGCTTTTACTACACACAACATGAAGATTCTCACATACATAATGTTAAGTAAAAGAAGCATGTTATGATTCTATTTATATAAATAATCCTGAATACTATTTTTAAAAATTTGTTAATAGCTTCATTGAGCCTATAATTCACATACCATACAATTCACCCATTTAAAATGTACAATTCAATGGTTTTCATATATTCTCAGATAACGCAACCATCACCAATTTTAGAACATTTTCATCACCTCAAAAGGAAATCCCATGCCCTTTAGCTATCTGTTCTATTCCCTATTTTCTCCAGCCCTACACAGATTCACCTACTTTCTGTCTGTATAGATTTCCCCATTCTGGACTTTCAAATTAATGGAATCATATAATATGTGGTCCTTGTAACTGAGTTTATTTCTCTCAGTATAATATTTTCAAGGTTCATCCATATTGCAGCATTATCAGTAAGTACTTCATTCTTTTTTATGGCCAAATAAGATTCCACTGTATGGATATACAACATTTTGTCTACACACTGAATACTACTATTTATATAAAATTACACAAAGAGGCACAACTAAGAAGTCAGAAGTTAGGATAGAGGATACCCTCGGAAGGAGCAGGTAGTGAGAGGGAGAGGATACCTGGGGGAGCTTCTGGCTTTTACTGCAAACTCTGTGTGCTGGATATACAGGTGAAGTGTACTGTTCTTCAGAAAATGTCAAAATACCTGCACAATAATTTTTTGTAGGTAGGTGTATATATATATATATATATATATATATATATATATATGTGTGTGTGTGTGTGTGTGTGTGTGTGTGTGTGTGTGTGCATGTATATATATGCATATACATACATACGTATATATATACGTATATATATACGTATATATACATACATACGTATATATATATGTATATATATACGTATACACACACACACTTCTCAGCTTCGTTTGTAAAATAGAGCTAATAAAAGTAGCTCTATTTTACAATATAGATATAGCATATATAATATATATATACTCTATATATATGTAGCTCTATTTTACTGTATATATAGTATATACACACACATACACACACACACACACACACACACACACACACACACTTCTCAGCTTCTTTGTTTGTAAAATAGAGCTAATAAAAGTAGCTATTCCATAGGATTTTTGTCAGGATTAATTGATATCAAATGTAAGGGCACACAGTAAGCATGAAAGTGTTTGTGTTATTATATGTTTGTGCATCTACAACACACATATGAATTTATTTTTAAAATAATACACAATGTATCAATAAAGTCAAACAAGTGCCATTTGTAAATCACAGAAGTAACCAAGGAATTGGATTCAAGGAGAGTAAGATGAGTTTTCACTTTTATCTTTATAGGTTTCCTTTTGAATTTAATTTACCATAATAAATACCATGCAATTGATATATTGTAATTTATATATTTACAAATAAGAAAATGTTAAATTACTTCTGAGATGCTCCACCAAATTCAATAAGACAAAAAGTACTCACTCCTGCAGCACTAAATTTTAAACGCAGTATCATTAGCTATGTAAAACCATGTACCTAGGGTTAAGAACCACAAGATAGCATACAAATAGGAAAATAGTTGTTTTGAGGCAGGAGGAGAGATTGTGGTCATACCCCACAATTTTTATATATGGTTGTTGCATTCTCTTTTCAAAGGTTTCTTTTGGGGAATACAACATGTACTATCAGAGATTTTCACAATTTCTCAGAGCCCTGTCAGATAGAACCTAGCTACTTGCCACTGCTTTCCATCTTTTAACACCTATTTCAAGTTTCAACTCAACCAGAGGCTCCCCAAGCTCCCAAACCTAACTGTTTTCTTCCCTCTGACTACAGGAGCTTCTTTTATCAGTGAGATGCAGGCCAGGCCTACTGAGCCCCCTGATGTCCTCTCTCAGGCCCAACAGCTCCTCTAAGATTAGAGAGTTCCATCACTAGACCTCCCGCGAGTATATGGACCAATCACACAGCTGTCCTTTGCTAAGATGGGGATCAACATAAGGCTCCAGAGAAATAAGTAACTTTGAGAACTACTGATCCTTTTATTGGGCAGTATATCTAACCTACCACGTGATAGTGTCTATATTATTATACAGTCTTGTCAAACTTTTACAAGCTTCCATGGGCTGTGGAAGCTTTTGGGGTGCACAGACTGTGTTGTATTCAGTATTTATCAATATCCCCTGTTATTGCCTACCTAGCACAGTGTCTTGCACATAGACCACCAAGATCTAGCTGCTGATTTATCTGATATATGCATAACTGCTTTGTGACATAGACAGAATTCTTATATTTGTTTGTTTGTTTGTTTGTTTTTCTTTGCTCTTGTTGCCCAGGCTGGAGCATGATCCCGGCTCACTGCAACCTCTGTCTCCTAGATTCAAGCGATTCTCCTGCCTCAGCCTCCAGAGTAGCTGGGATTATAGACATGCACCACCATGCCCAGCTAATTTTTTGTATTTTTAGTAGAGACGGGGTTTCTCCATGTTGGTCAGGCTGGTCTCAAACTCCTGACCTCAGATGATCCGCTTGCCTCTGCCTTACAAAGTGAGGGATTACAGGCATGAGCCACTGCACCCAGCCACTGTTTCTTTGGGTTTTTCTGGTGAAAAACTGAGGCACAGAACAACCAGTTAAGGTTATGGACTCAGTACCACACAGCAAGGAAAGTACGGACTGACTGATACAGGCCAATTACCCTCTATCACCCCTTGTACGGCTTCCTACTATTTGTAAAGTTGGGGCAAGCAGCTTGTGAAGGCAGATCATTTCCCTAGGATCAAGGAGAGTTTAGCTCAATAATAACTGGTTTTAATAAGGTCCAACATAAACAAATAGGTCATCTGAGGAAGTAAGGAAGAACAGCAGAGCATGATGGCTAGGACAGAGCCTCTTCTACCCCTTTAGTCACTTTACGTTAATTTTTAAAATCCAGGCAGATGTGGGCCTATACCAGGAAACTCCACCTGCAAACAGAGTACATGCTGCATTTCAGCTGCCACCATCCCTTTTGGCCAGATGCCTTTGTACAGTGAACTCTATGCACAATTGCACATGGTATTTTTAGGTTAAAGAGAACATAAATCCCAGAGTTTGGTTGTCTAAGATGAGAGCCTACCTCTGAAACCTCTTTGCTACATGATACAAGACTGATGTTCAGTTTCTTATTTTTTCATTTAGAAATGGCGATTATTACAGTGTGCATTTCACATGGCAATTAAAGGAAATTTAAATAGGAAACTTCCAGTGCCATATGATATTATTTGTAATAAGTAGGCCAAACTTTAAACGGAGTATTATGCAACTCCAAAAGCCAGAAAGTCCCATTCACAATTATATGAAACATCAATGTACAAGAAAAGTATGTAAGTGTTGCAAATGTGAAGTTGTTTAACTATATTTGACATAAACCCAAAGAGCAAAATCATCATGAAACCCATTAAGAAGTATTCATGAGTCACTCATTCATGCTTTAATTTTGGACTGGGAATGAAGAGAAAAGCAAAGTGGTTCCTGCTTGTTGAAGAATTATTTAACCTGCTTCTTTGAATACAGAGCAAATGATTTATAATGTAATTACCACCTCCTTAGCATTTCTCTTCATTTGGGAAGAATTAAACAGCCCTATGGCCAAAAACCTAGACCTTTCAGCAAATGGACCTACTTCCAAATAGAAAATGGTACATGTATCTCCACCCACTAAAAAATTATGAAAAGCATTTCAAGAACACCTCAGGCTCTAGCACCATGCCTAGTATTTGAAATACTTGCCAAATAAATGGATTTCATTGTGTGTCTTAAGAAATCAGAAGCAGTTGCCTATGGCCACACCACCCTGAAAACAACTGATTTCATCTGATCTCAGAAGAAATCAGAAGCAGTAGACATCTTCCTGCTCATTTGTACCTGTGATTCCTTTAGTCCCAAGTTGATGGCAAGTTTCTTTCGGTCTGTTTTGCTGATATATTTCTGTTTCTGAAACATTTTCTCCAGAGCCTTTCTCTGGTCCTCAGAAAAGACAGCTCTTCTTAAAATGCCCCTCCGAGTTTTGGAATTAGAGTCCTGTGCCAGGAGAGGCAGCACACTCTCTTCTCCTAAAGGTGAGAGAAAAACATACAAAAGCCCAGTTAGCTTTAGAAAGAAGCCAGTCTTTCCTTGGACAATATGATATCCTCCTACTCTACACTAGGTCAAATTACCTCATTTCAACTCTGCTCACTTAAAGCAGTACTTCTTAATCTTTTTTTTGGCTATGGACTCTGATACAGTCTGGCTCTGTGTCCCCACCCAAATCTCATCTTGAGTTGTAATACCCACATGCTGCGGGAGGGGCCTTGTGGGAGGTAACTGAATCATGGGGGTGGGTCCCCCATGCTGTTCTCATGAATGAGTGAGGTCTCTTGAGATCTAATGGTTTTGTGAGGAGCTTTTCCCCATTTCGCTCTGCACTTTTCTCATTCTTCTCCTTCCTACTGCCAAGTGAAGGAGGACATGCTTGCATCCCCTTCTGCCATGATTGTAAGTTTCCCAAGGCCTCCCCAGCCATACTGAAATGTGAGTCAATTATACCTCTTTCTTTTATAAATTACCCAGTCACAGGTATGTCTTGATTAGCAGAACAAGAACAGACTAATGTAAACTCCTTTGAGAATCTGATAAATGCTCTTTGCTCTTCAGTGCAGGGGAAACATACCTTTGCTTGCCCTCCCAATTTTGCATGCCACATATGAAAGCCCAAGTTCCCAGGTTACAAAGCCCCAGTGCAGATTAAGTAGTACATGGTTTAAACACTTCATCTTTCTCTAATTCTTCATTTGTTTATTTATTCATTTTTTATCCAAATTTTGAACACTTACATATGCCAGACACTCTGTTCAATATTACACATTGAGAAATAAGATAGATATGTTTAATTGCCCTCATTACCTGCAAAATCTGGTGGAAGGGCACTTACTGAACTAGCATTAAAAATGTAATGCATTCTGAAGCAGGGAGCTTTGGGAACACAAAACAAGGGGTCTGATATAAACCTGGGATGTCAGGGAAATCTTGCAAGAGTCAGAGATGTTTAATCTGAGAAGAGAGGAGAGAACTGAAGGACTCTCAGTTACTCCCCTGCAATTCCATTGATCATCAGCTCCTTGAGGTCAGAGACATCCACTACTCCTTCTGCCTTTTTGTGGCTAGCACAATACTGGTTTTCATGCTCTGAGAGTTTACAGGCTTTCATGGTTCATTCCCTCATTCTGCTTCCCAGGTATGACAGGCAGAATAACGACTCTCAGGAATGTTCATGTCCTAATCCCAAGAACCTGTGAATATGTTATGTTGCATGGCAAGGGAAATTAAGGTTGCAAATAGATTTAAGTTGCTAATCAACTGGCCTTAAGATGAAGAGTGTATCTTGTATTAACCAGGTGGGCCCAATGTAATCATAAGATTTCTTATAACTGGAAGAGGGAAGCAAATTAGGAGGTCATAGTCAGAGAGAGATTTCAAGATGCTACATTCTTGCTGTGAGGTTGGAAGAAAGGGCCAGAAGCTAAGGAATGCAGGCAGCCTCAAGAAGCTGGAGAAGACAAGGAAACAGATTCTCCCCAGAGCCTACACAAGGAACACAACCCTGCTTGATTTTAGCCCTATGAAACCCATTTCTACCCTGCTTGATTTTAGTCCTATGAAACCCATTTCAGTAACTATAAAGTAATAAGTACCTGTTACTTTAAGACACTCAGTTCATGGTAATTTGTTACAACAACAACAAGAAACTAATACACTGGGTATCAGGCTCATTGAGCTAATTGCTGAGGAAACCAGACAAAGAGCACATGTTCCCTGCCCTAAAGGAGCTCATCTTATTATGGGAGGGGGAACCCATGAACACTCACTCTGTAACACAGCACCAGGAAAGCAGGCTTACGGTTATAGCTACTATGCATTCTGGTGATTAAGAATTATTCACTGAAAACACAAGTAAGTGAATGTCTTAACTACAAGAAGAGAAAGGCCTGAAAAGTGCACTGGCATCACAAAGGAGGAAATTGAGTTCAGAGAAAATAGCCAGGTAGAGTCAAGTCTAAAAGAACAATACAGTTTAAGAGAGAAAGAACCAAACTCAATTCAAATAGTTACTAGTATGTCTGAAAACATAAGGAATAGAGTCTATCCAAGCAAAAGTAAACAATCCTCAAGGCTGGGGAAAGGCATGTAGCAGAGGCTGCGAGAGGGCAACCATATCCAGTCTGCTAATGGGCTTTTTTTGACTTAGCATGTTGATTAAGAATTCTGATTTAGTTGTCCACATTTAATAAGTGGGAAGTTTCATATGAAGTCCAGATTTTTAATACCTCTTCAAAGGTAACCACACAGGGCTCAGAGTGAGTAGCAGGTACCTCTTTTTTAGATGGAGTACGTGGTCCCAGTTTGCCACAGCCTTGCTTAGCTTGCTTTTTACCTACGAGGCCATTAAAACATTTGGACCTCTGAAGTGGAATGCAGTCAGATAATAGAGAACTGAAAGGGTTTGGGTAGGTAATAAAGATCAATAGAAGATGTTTAAGCAGGGCAGAACATAATAATAAACATACACTGAAGACTTACTCTGCACTGTTAATGCTTATTTTGTGTTAAACCAGTGGCATGCATGATTTCATTTAATTCTCACATTGAATCTATGGCATGAATGCTCCTATTAGTCTCTTCATTTTACAGAAATAAAATGAAACTTAGGAAGGTTAAGTAACTTTGTTCAAGGTCACAAAGCTAGGGTTTAAAACCCAGGAGACAGATACTGCAACAAATGTACTAATCCTACACAATATTGACATGATCTGATTTGTATTTTCGAATAAAAATGACAATAAATCTTGTCAATTTGGCCTATACAATGTGATAGCTTCCTTTCTTATCTGTCTAAAAGATCTCCTGGCTAGGTCCTAGATTACATCTTATTATAACTCATCCTCACTCTGCAAAATGATTCACTAACCTCTCCCTCTTTCCTTCCAGCTCTGTAACTCTGTGTCTCCTTTGAATTGCCATAACCCTGGGATGTCATCAAGCCCAGTTTTCTATAAAGGTCTACTTTCATTGATACCCTTCCATTCACCTCCACATAGGATATTGGTTATTTCCCCTTTTATATCACTAATTCTTTTTGCCTGTCTCATGCCAAAATTATATCTTAAAGTCAGATTTGACAACTAGGTTCACTATTCTTCTTTTCTTATTTTTATCTTTTTTTGTGGGGGGGGGGGTGGTGGTACAGAGTTTCACTCTTGTGGCCCAGACTGGAGTGCAATAATGTTATCTCAGCTCACCACAACCTCTGCCTCCTGGACTCAAGCAATTCTCCTGCCTCAGTCTCCCAAGTAGCTGGGATTACAGGCATGTGCCACCACGCCTGGCTAGCTTTGTATTTTCAATAGAGACAGGGTTTCTCCATGTTGGTCAGGCTGGTCTCGAACTCCCCACCTCAGGTGATCCGCCCGTCTTGGGCTCCCAAAGCTCTGGGATTACAGGAGTAAGCCACTGCACCCAGCCAATTCAATATTCAGAGATTTAAGCAGTTTTATGAAATACAGGTCAATAATAAAAATATTTTGAATATTTCAAAATATTTTTATAAGTGCATCTTTTTATAAGTGCTTTTCTTCTCTGAACATTCCTTGGTTTGGATCTCAGCACTTACATGCATGACTTAAAGCAAGTTATTCAGTATCTTCTAGCTGATCTTATACGGCTGCTTCCAAGATTCAATAAAATAAGACAACAAAATTTCAGTGCTTAGTTCACATTAAGGATCCCACATATCTACCTCACTTCCCACTGTTGGATTTTATTTGATCCTTATAAGAATCATATGCCACAGACGCCCCTCACTATAGGTGAAGACGTGTTCAGAGCAACTGAGGTCCAAAGACACACAGAGGACACAGAGCAGAGCTGGCACCAAGATCTTCTAAACTCAAATTAGTGGCTCTTGCCTCTGCATTCTGGCATTCTGAATTTGTAAATGTATCCAATATATAATTATTACAGCAATAAGTATTAAAAATTAGTAGAAAAAACAAAATATCCACAGGTAAAGAAATGCGTATGTTAATTATCCACTTGGTAAAATTGTAATGAACCATTAAAGATGAGGACTATGAAGATTAGGCAGCAGCAAAGAAAGTACTTACACTATGATTTTTAAAGTATGATATATATATATATATATATATATGATATATATTATGCTCACAACTAAGCAAAAATGCAGAAAAAAATTGAAAAGACAGAAATATACACAAAATTGTGTTACTGTATTGTAGAATTCTGGACATATAATTCATCATCACTGTCCATGTTTTAAGTTTGGTTTTATTTTCTAATGAAAACAGGCAAGCATTGTAGCAACCTTTTCGGGAATAACCTGTCAGAGTTACTGAATTGTTGTTGAGTGATCAAAGATGAACCCAACCCATCCTTAAGGTGTTCACTGCTGATAAGGAAAAATCCAAGAATACAGATAGCCACAATACAGTGAGATGAGACTACAGCACAGAAGGCATTAGTGCAACACTAAGAAGCTGCTGAATTAGGACGGTCAACAAAGTAGGTCCTAAGAGAGAGCAGCACCTAGAACAGCAACCCCTCTTCCTGGCAATCAGGGGAAAGGCAGGTAAAGTAGAGGGATTACCATTTGCAGAGGCATGAAGCCAAGTGAAGACAAGTGTGAAACACGGCAGATCTAAGAATCTCACAAAACCTAGTATTTCTGGATTGCAGGGTATGACTGGAAAGAACACAGGAGAAAAGCTGGAAAGACAAATTAGGGTCAAGGGTCCCTGAGACAAGTTTAGGTTATAACTTGTCAAGGGAAGCCTTTCAAGGAGGACATAACCAACCTAGCATTTTAGAAAGGCAAATGTCTTCTGAGTTAATAAAACCTTTTACATCTATATAGAGTCTAAAATGAATTTATGGTAATAGAAAAAATATGTACCCTTACTTTTTTCTAAGTAGAATTTTTGTAAGTAAGGCTCAAGATTCTATTCATTTTGGCCCTTCTTCTTCACCAAGATCTACATGTTAAAATAAAATAGTGGGGAAATAAAACTCATTTAATTGCCCCCAAAACTTTTAATAGCAACCCATAGGTTTTCCAAATCAGGTTTTTTAAGTAAAGAAAAAGAAGATTCCCATCAAGAAAGCCTACAGATAAATTATTCTCACCATTGTGCCATACATTTGGGGCATTGTGAACCCAAACTAGTCCTCCATCTTGAAAGGTGAAACCTAGAGTTGTTGTAAGAGTCAAAGGGTTAACTCCAGGGTCTGGTACTCAAGTTTCAGTGCCCTGTAGCCCACAAGAATTCAACCAATAGACAACCAATATAACAAATAAGAATTCAACCAATAGCAAAAAAATACACCAAAAATAAAGACTGTTATATTCTTCCCTTCTTTACTAGTTGCCTGGTTTCTTTTAGCACTGCTCTCAATACACAAATCAAGCTTGCTTTCATAAAGTGATGTACCTCGGGTTCCTACAAGAAGCACATGACAATGCTGCTATTCCTAAACCACCATTGATGCTCCTTCCTATGGCTCACCCATGAGTCTTTTATGAGCAATCTGGATCTAACCACAAACCATACTGATGAAACCATACCATTTTCATATCTTCTAAACATATAAATAAGCACCTAAATTTTACATCTGCAAAGCACACATCCAACTATTCATAAATTTATGACAAAGGTTTGACTTATATGGAAACTTCCAGGTAAACAAAAATAAACAAATAATATAAAAAGAAACAGATGTGAAAAAAAAGGCATGTAGCAGAAATGAGGCTTTAAAAGCTGGAGGCACCAGTTCAAGGTGCTACAGGATATTAATTTGGGGATATTATTATTATTATGCAGCTCTCACATATATTTGGGTTTACATGTGCTGACATATGTGCCAACTACATGCATTATGTCATGTAATCTTTACAACAATCCCTGGAAGAAGAAATTACCAACACCCCCATTTTTTACATGAAAAACTAGGCTCTAGAAAGTTCAGTTGTGCAATTAAGGTCACACAACAAAGCGGAGGGAGGCAAATCAATGCCTTTTTCAAATTACTTCAAAGATTGTCAAAGGTAAGAGTGGGCAGGGAAAGAAGTGGGAAAGTGGGAAGAGTCACATTAAAACAGCAGAATGACCTGGAATAGGCTGGGAGCGGTGGCTCACACCTGTAATCCCAGCACGTTGGGAGGCTGAGGTAGGCAGGTCGCCTGTGGTCAGCAGTTCGAGAGCAGCCTGGCCAACACGGTAAAACCCCATCTCTACTAAAATTACAAAAATTAGCCAGGCATGGTGGTGTGTGCCTGTAATTCCAGCTACTCAGGAGGCTGAGGCAAGGAGAATTGCTTCAATCTGGGAGGCAGAGGTTGTAGTAAGCTGAGATCGCGCCACTGCACTGCAGGCTGGGTGACAGAGTGAGATTCTATCTCAAAAAAAAGACCCGGGATAGAAAACTTTTCAAAGGCATGATTCCCTGGATCCTGAGATGCTCCCTAATCACCATCTTTCCCAGAAGCCCTGTGTGAAGGGCACTACAAATGGAGGTATGCTGTGTGTGCATGCTATTGTTAAGGAGGAGAGGTAGGGGGGAGACAAAAACACAGTATTGGACAATCTAGTGGTAGTCACTGCCTCTCCCTATTGCCTCAACTTCTGGAAAACGTGACTTAACTCTGAAGCCAGGCAATGGTGTTTGAAGCAGCCAGCAAGCACTACCAAATGAACAGGGACCTTATCCAGTCACTTCCTAGACATCAGACTGAGAACAAATAGCTGCAGTTCTGGCCTATCTTTTACTGCAATTCAAAACCATCTTGTGCTGTGAACAGCTTGCCAGCAATGTGTGTGATGTTTAGACTAACCAAGAACTCATGTGAATCTCTGGATCACTGATCCCATTTGGGGACATTTCCTTTGTCCCATATCCTTTCACCTATTTATGAAGGCTTCTGGAACATACATGTCCAGTGCTGCTCTTTGACCCACCACAGCTTCCAGCATCTGCCATGGCACTGGCCTTCTCTTTGTTTTCTGTTCTGTCCCAGCCTTTGCTCTCAATCTGGGCTACCCTGAGGTAGGCCAAGGAGTGCTATATAAAGGGCACTTCTAGCAAGCCATGTTGTTTAAAGTTTGCTTTCTAAGTTTACGGTTTTCCATATGAAAAACTAATTCACAACACAGCATCTCCTGGCTTTGTAAGGAAAATGACAGCATAAGTCTATGAAGCACCACTGAATGTAGACCTCTCAAGGCTTTTAGTAAAAAATATGATTATTTCAGGATAACTCAAGCCAGAGGATACCAATAACACTTTCAGAAATAAAATCGTTTCATCCTTTTATATAGATTCAATTAAACAAATCAGAAGGCACAAGAGGTCATTTGTTTAATCCAGGCCTCTCCAACAGGCTAGCTACAATACCATCAGCCTCTATCAACTATTTCCTCAAAAGTAGCTCATTTCAAACCTTGAGTTTTTGTCTCTCCCTCCTGAAGTCAGTTTTCCTCAAATAGGGGATGGTTCTTGTCTTGTCTGTGGGCTTACCTTTTTCTACTGTAACATTCCTCCAGCTGCGACTTCCTACCTCTTTATCTTTCAGGGGCTTCTATTAAGTGAAGAGCTTCCTTAACTTTCTTATTTGCAAGTGTGTGTGTGTGTGTGTGTGTGTGTGTGCGCGCACGCACGTAATTTCTGTAGATTTGAAGTTTGGAGAGAGAAAACACAGCATTTGTCTAACCTGATTTAAATTAAAAGTCTATCTTCCTGTCTCTATATAATCTTGAAGGTTGGGGTGCCACATGGTAATACTTATCAAACAGCTTGATTTGCTGGAAATCATTCCCTTATAACAAGCCAAAAATTAACTTTTCCTAAACTCCATTCATTGGTCCCAATTCTACAGTTCATATCTATTTGCATACAGTAGATTTGGGTTAAAGAAAACTCCCAGGTTCTCCCTAGCATTTCTTTTCTTCAGGACAAAAATACTCAATTCATTTCAAAATTCCTGACTAGTCATACAGAGTCTTTGCTATTTTAACTTGCTGTCTACCTCTTAACCTGGTTTTTATATGAGAGTCTGTTCAATGTACCTTATAAAGTGGGCATCCATAACAGAATAGGTGCAGGCAGTCTAACCAATCAGAGTTCAGTAGTACTCTGATGTCTTGTGTTTTGGATTGCCTATTTCCAAAAGCACAATCCAACAACCCTGTATCATTTATAGACACACGCTGAGTGACAGAAGAAAGCAATCCTGCTTTGTTCTATTCAGCCGTTCTCCCCCTACCCTATTCTTCACTTGTTTTTTGAAACCAAAAATCAGGACTTTATAAGCAGCCCTGTTAAACTTCATGTTATGCTCAGACAGAGCTATAGACAAGATCAGAGACAAGCATCCCATATTGCTAAGCAATTCCCTTCCCCTACCCATCACCCACCCTTCAAATGCTTAAGAACATTGGGGAGAAAAGGAAATTCATTCCAGGAATGTTACTCCAATACTTTCACTGCCTCTCTAGAACTGCTGAATAGAGCCATCAACTTGGAAAATCTATTGTCTTTGAGTCTCTGACTCCTTTAAATATTGCCCCTGGTTGACTGAATGCCATTTATCTAGGGAACACCCCTCCCTGTATTTTTGAGAAATCAATAGGTATTCAACATATTGCACAAACTCAATTATGTTTTAGGCAATATAATTAGGCTAAATTCTTTTCCTATTAGAAAAAGAATTCTGCATCCCTCTGAAGATCTTACAGTGCTAAGATTAAATCCTTTTTTAAAAAATTGTATGCAGGCTTTTTTAGATTTCAACAGATCCTAGTCAGTATCCTTGGTCCACTGGTCACTCCAGCTGAGAGCAGTAAAAGAGAACACAGTCAGGTCAGGTGGCAAGAATACTAATCAGAGCATTCCCCATCTTTGTCCATGAAACTCACAGAACCAACCTACATTCACAGCTAGAAAAATAATGTCCCTTCCTTTCTGTCTACAGGACAATCCTAAAATTCAGACTTGGAGAGTATATTATATTGTTTTAAGTTTTAACAAGAAAGAGGAGATAGTACAATTATCTTAAAACGTAGAAAATAAGTTCATCTCCCAAAAGGCAGAGCAATTTGTCCCAGAAGAATACTTTCTTTGCTACAAATCTTTATAATGTTGCTCCAAATTTAAGCTTTGTCTGTAAGGCATAAAATTCTCAAAAGGTCAAATTCAAGTTAGGTACTCAAAGATGAAACAAAATAATTTACCTAGTAATCGATTAGCTGTCAACATCATTAAGATTCCTACACTTTGTTAAGTAATTTTTAAAAAGTCATTATTTACATAATTTCCACAACTTTCCATTTCATGTTATTTGAGAAATACATTATTTTGAAAAGAACCTCATGGTTGTAATATCAATGATTTTCCATACACTGCTTTGGGGGAGGAGAACTGTTACCACTGCCTTTTAATTTTTCCCCCACTGTAAGGGTTGCACTTAAATAGCCTATTAAACTATTTACTATATGTGAGAAGGCCATTGAATGAATGATTGTTTCCACATTGCGACAAGAAGTCAGTCATAAATCTAAGAAGTTAATAAGAAAAACTAAATCAATATTAAGCAAATGAATCACATTAAAAGAATCAAAATAATATTTCAGTTGCATAATTAGAAATGTGTTGGTCTGATCCTACTCTTTTGGAAAGAGGGAAGTCAATATTGTGAAACAATGATGAGGGCCATTGATTTAATCACTTATTAAACTTTTTAATATAAACCTAATTTTGGCTGTCTGAGCTGAAACTTAATGCAAGTTTATTTGGACAGTCTATTTTCCTTTGTTTGTAAAATGGAAAATAATATAAAGACCTTGGCATAAAAATCATTCTTATTATTAAAAAAAGAAGAAAAAGAGAAAACCTAATAAGTGCCTTAAAGATGATTGTACAAATATAAACCTTATTAACTGTACCTTGGTATCCTGGTTATTTACGTAAAATTCTTTATTCACAGCTTAATTCTAGCATGTTATTATTATTTGCTGCCAGTACAAATGAACATTATAAATAAGAAAATACGAAATTCATTTTAGAGTTATAACTGAGACACTATCATTTATTAAAATCAGTTGTGGCATCTCTAAACTGTTTTAAAATGCCAGCTTTAGAAATGAAGCCAAACCAAGCACATCATTTTCTATCCTTGATTAGAGCTGTACTGATTTTCAGCTTGTATGTTTATTTTTAAGAAAAAGATAAACATGGGACTTCATAAACCTCCAGGGATAAACACCATAATTTACATCAGTTATGCACAAGGCACAAAGTAGGAAGCAGATGGAGGAAAATGAGACCTGCTTAAAGTAATTTTCCAGCAGCAGAGAAGATAAAGTCTTCTAGAAAATGTCTTTAGCATTACTTTTACATGCTCTATTAATTGAATGAGCCCAATTTTTTTTACTCTATTATCTTTGATGGTTTGAGACTCTCAAAACATCACTATAAAATAAGTACATACACAAACTCACACATATGCACATGAATGTCCACTGTTACATGGAATTTTTTGTCCAATTCCACTTACCTGAACTGCCAGAGATTTTCTGAAGTTAAAAACTAATTATCGTATCATAACGAAATAACCGAAGCTAAGTGTGGGACCCCTTTTGATCTCCACTCCTGAAATCTAACACTGAAGACTTAATTCCACAGAGACGCTGTATGATACGGTAACACATATTTGGGTTTAGGCGGTCTCTACTCCAGAAGTCTTTTCCTGATACGCTAATATATGGTGATAAATGTCTCCTTAATTTGCACAAGAGTTTTCAATTGCCCTCGTAGGAGACCACCTTGAAGGAGCGAGTAAAAGGTTTAGTCATGCTTTCTATTTTTTCTGTTTGAATTCAATACATTTTAGTTAAATGGACAATTAATAGGTCACTTCCAAAATAGTAGTGTATCAGTCCCGGTTAATAAACAATCCCCACAGTTGATAATGGGCTCTATGTATTCAGCAAGTCCCTGTATACACTAAGCTCATCCACTAAATCCCTTTTCAGGTAGACAGGGTTATATGGGAAGATGAGCTAGAATGAGTCTATAAAAGTCAGCTTCATTCACTCCTTTATTTTTTCAGTCAAGTGCTTTAAATGGTGTCCAGAAATTCACTTGGAATGTGAGACAGGAGAAAAGACTGACACACAGAGCCTTGCTTTATGACCATACAAAAGGGCAACTGACCCCTGCCCAAGCCTTTTCCAAGTGAAATGGTTCCTAAAGTTCATCTGTAGAGTGAAAAATCGTGGTGAGGTCGCGTGTGGATGAGTCGAGTGAAAGTGACGATTGGTCACGGGTCTGTCGCCCATTGTGGCTGGGTCCCCGCCATGTAAAGTGCTCTGTGGGAAAGTATCAGCCCCCTAAAGAGATGTTCACAGCCTGCAGCTCGTTAAACCGCCAGCATTTGCTGCCTCACTTGTCAGGAATTATTCTGTGGAGCAAGTGCTTTCCTGAAACATTCCCAAAACACATGCTCAGAGGCAGCAGGGATCTGAATTCGACCGTGCTGGAGCTCGGCACAGGGGCCTGCCTCAACTCTTACTTCACTTTTCACCTGACAGAGCTGTTAACCTGAATAAGCGTTTTCTCTTGGGCAGCTGAAAGAAATGCACCCCTCCGCTGGACTTCTTCACCATAAACTCAAATGCTTTGCCTAGAGATTCTCATCTGACCCAGAAATCTCAAGACCAGCAGGAATTTTACTTCTGTGTTTTTCCTTTGCGTGTGAGAGTGTGTGTGTGCACGCTGCGAGATTTTGAAAGTGGCATTCTCACTCCACCCTCAGACTCTAATAAAATTTTGCTTTTCTAAGGCTGGAAGAAGACTTCTCTTGAAAATAGTTTCAACAGTTCTGGTTGGTTACCTTCAAGATGCCAAAAAGGAGAGATTTATCTCCTTTCATGATCTTAACAATTTTAAATCATTTTCCATAGACATCTAGGAACTTTCTGTGTCACATTTTAAGCAGAATGGAAATTTTACACAGCATAATTTTTTTGCCTTCCTTCCTTTCTTTTTTCCTTTTCTTTAAAGGAGTGTTGCTACACATTTCAGAAAAGCTAAACTGGTCTCTCCGAGATCTTTTATATCAAATGGAAAACAAGTTGCTTTCGGTGATGTGTCGGCCCTGGGTTTCAATACCATTGGAACTGCTCACAATTGCTCAGTGTGCTGAGGTTTGATAAATCTCTGGAAACCTCCTGAATAGGATCGCTGTGATTTTTAGTGAGGAATTAGCTCCTTGCCATTGCATTACCAATTAGTCTTCCAGAGCACATTAAATCCTGCTGCATTAGTTTACAGAACAACTGAGGCATTGCTGATGAAGCATAAAAACTTACTTGGAAAAGCAGCAGAGGATGCAGGGCGCCGACAGGACCCACCGCAGCACGCCAAGTAGAATGGCGGGGCGCTCAGAAGAAAAGGTTTGGAAGGTGCTGCGGAGAAAGCATTGATCTCATTGATTAACCATTTCTTTTAGACAATATGCAAAACTCCAGTTTTCTAAAAGTCATTGAGTAAATGCAGTTAGTTTTCTGAACCATTGCTTAGTTTTCATTTGTATTGAAATTATTGTAAAGTAGCCTTTGTCTGTCAAAAAGTATGCCAAATAATCTCATCAAGGTTTGGGAGATGTGGTTAAAAGACTCAAGGGGACTATGAAATCCCAAGCTTCTTAGATCATTTTCTGTGCAGTCATCATTATAAATAGGAAACATCTACTATTCCTTTATTTAAAATACCCTAGAGCAACTCTGTCCAAGAAAACTATCTGTGATGATTGGAAATGTTATATTCGCATCGTTCAAAATGGTATCTGCTACCCACATACAGCTACTGTGCACTTAAAATGTGGCTAGCATAATAAATAACTGAATATTTAATCTAAATTCAGTTATATTTAAATATATTCATGAGACTAGGGGTTATATTAAATAGCACAGCTCTGAACATCCTACTTACCAAGAAATGATTTAAATATTATGTACTTACATTTAATTTTTAAAGTTTATATCACTTTGCTTATTTCAGATGGTTCTTTGAAACATAGTTAGTTGGATTCCAAAGTTGGTAATGGTAAATTTACGGAGCAATTCCATAACAAAAATGGTGTTTCTGATCACATTTACATAATTTAAAGTATTTGAGAACAATCACTTTTTATCTCAAGAGAAATCTAGTCACCCTGAAGGCATCTGTGTTTCTGGTATAGTGAGTTGCCATGTAATTCTGCTCTGCATAGTTTTATTAAAAATAAGCTATATATAAAACTTTCAGGAGAGACACATGAACTATTTATGATTAGTCCTGTGCAAAAAGTATGAAAATGAGACCCGTTTTGGTGGCCAAAAACTTCTATAAAATTTTTTTGAAGTTTCATTAGTTTAAGTTGTTCTAGCATTTTGACTATAAAACAATCACAGAAATGATGAATAGGATCGCTGTGATTTTTAGTGAGGAATTAGCTCCTTACCATTGCATTATCAATTAGTTTTCCAGAGCACATTAAATCCTGCTGCTTTGGTTTACAGAATAACTGAGGCATTGCTGATGAAGCATAAAAACTTACTTGGCAAAGCAGCAAAGGATGCAGGATGCCTTTGAATTTACCATTTTAAGTTAAATTCTATTCCTCAGTAGATGAGAATAGCTATAAAGAATGTTATAGAATATGAAATAATAACTCTCCATTATTGAGCACTTACTGTATGCCATGCTTTGGTTAAGTCCTTAGATACACAATGCCCTTTGACAGAATGGGTTTAATACAATATAACTGTAGGTGGAGGTTGCCTAAAGTGGGCACTTGCCCATACCATGACACACTCAGCAGAGTGACTAGCACATGCTAAACAGTAATTTAGTAATTGAGCAAATGGTCTTCCAAACTAACAGAAAACTTCCCTGTTCTTAGGGAAAGAAGAAAGATCAAGAATTAATTCTTCCCCTGCTTCCTGACCCATCTTAAAACATGGTATCTTTCATAACAGATAATCTTGAAATCTAAAACATAACTTGAAAATAAATATTTGTATTATTCTCCCTTCATATTTAAGTGACAACTTCTTTCCTTTTCTTAATCACATTCAGTGAATATTGTTTCCATATGACTACATACCTTTTTGAAGAACACAGTAATTTCAGACTTGCATTTTAATGAACTGAGAGTTGTTTACATTTACGTTTATTTTCACCAATTTCTTTGAAGGATGTATCAAAATAAGTATAGTTTCCAATAAGAATTTTGTAGTGTTTCAGGGTCCTGGGTGCTTTAAAATTGCAAATTAATCATAAATGCAGTCTTCTTCCTAGCATACAATGGGAAGCTGTTAACATTAATGCTTTTAAGATTTTTTAATACTCGGGTTTTTAAAGAATCAAGTGTTTGTTTTAATGCTGTTTTGAAAATATGGCCACTAAGCAAATGTACAAAAAGGAAACCAGTTTTGGTGTTCAAAAGTTTTATAAATTTTTTTGATGTTGCATTGTTATCATAAGTTGTTCTAATATTGACTATAAAACCATCTTAGAAATTATAAATCATTTCATGTGAATGTTATGTCTTAAATTATGTTACAAGAGTATGGCATTATTTATACAGATTTACATTTTCATTATTGCTATGGATACATGAAGTACTTCCAAAAGTAGAAATATATTTTCAAGTATAAAAGTTGCCTCATTATGTTTATTCTCAAACATTTCTGTTAGCTAACTTATTTCCCCTCCAAAATAAAGCATTCCATAAATAATAAAAGGATGGTTATGGTGCTGTTTTGTTTTGAACTTTTGCTGTTGTTGTTTGTCTTTTGAGGTAAAAGAAAAAAAAAAGACTCAGCAATGTTGCATTTACAGACATAAAATTAAACATTTACCATGTTTACTGGAAACAGAATACACACAAAAAAAAAGGTTTTGGTTTTGTTTCTTGCTTAATATAGGGTATAGAAAATGTGATCATACTACTGATATCATTAAAATAAGGATGCCATATGTATGCGATATATATGTGTATGTATATATTGCATACATATGGCATCCTTATTTTAATATGTATGCAATATACATGCACATATGGCATGCATATTGCATCCTTATAGATACATATATATATTACAAATGTTTCTATTCTAACCAAAATATTTCTCATCCTAATTCTAGGGCCCTAAAAGTGGGAAAATAAAATATTTTTTAAATTGATGGTTTACTTAAATGATCAATTAAATTCTTTGTGATAAATGTGGTTTAGAGATATCTAATCTTAATGTTGAATTTAATCAGAAGAACCATTTTAATTGAATAGTTTCTTATGTCACTCTACATTACCCTATCTTGGTATATGTAAGCTGTAATCTAAATGACAGTATCAGAATCTGTAACTACAAAAAAAGTAATCATAATCCACAGTAACAATTCGAGTTTTTACTAAAAAACTGGACTTCACATTTTGTGACATGACCAGGCTTGAAGTTCTATTTTGTACAACTTTTCAACATTTTAAATCACCTTTTTGATACACATATTTACACAGGAGTTTAAATCAATTCCTTATTGCTAAATGTAAATACACCTTGTTTAAGCTGGTTTATGTGAAAAATCACTGTAAAATTCTAATTGCTTTTTTTTTTTACAAGTCAATTCCTGATTGCTAAATGTAAATACACCTTGTTTAAGCTGGTTTATGTGAAAAAATCACTGTAAAATTCTAATTAAGTGCTTTTTTTTTTTTTTACATGTTCCTACTTTGACGTAAGTCAAATGCTAATCCAGTGAGCATGTGATTGCAGGAGCACTGAATGGCTTTAAGAAATCCATTTAAAACAATGCATTGCATTGAAGGTATATATGGATATATATATATATCCATATATATACATCTTACATTTTTCACTTTAGTGAATCATATGCTTTTTAAAGTAATGATCAAAGAAGGAAACTCAGCTTTGATGAAAACAAGTGACAAGTTGATAGATGTGCTGCAAACCCTTAAGAACTACTTGGAAGATCCCCTGAAAAGGGTAAAAAAGATAATTTGATCCTAGATAAAATATATTTCAAACATGATCAGTGCCATATAGATGCAGTTGCTTAATCATTTATCATGATTAATTGTAGGCTCACTGAACAACATTTATAATGATAATATTTAAGGAGTGCTTCCTACACGTCAGGCACTGGAATAGCTACAAATTTAACACATGCTATCTCATTGATTCATTAACATTCAAGGCATCTGAAATGTGATTATGACTGCTTGTGGCGAATTAAAAGAAAAAAGGATGATAAAAACAATGAAGATTTAATTTAATAATTAATTACTAGCCATGAGGGATAGACAATTCGTACACAGTGACTCTGCCAATTATTCAATAAGAGCTGGACCCTAGAAAACTGACATCGCTCCCAAGATTTCCATCAGAGAATGAAAAAAAAAGGTCTTTCCTCCGGAAAAAAAATACAAACAGGTAGGTTCTACAGCATGACATTAGGTTCTATTAATGTAACATCTCAAGACACTCCAAATTTCATATCTTACTGTGATGGTTAATACTGAGTGTCAACTTGATTGGATTGAAGAATGCAAAATATTGATCCTGGGTGTGTCTGCAGGGGTATTACCAAAGGAGATTAACCTTTGAGTCAGTGGGCTGGGAAAGGCAGACCCACCCTTAATCTGTGGGCACCATCTAATCAGCTGCCAGTGCAGCTAGAATATAAAGCAGACAGAAAAATGTAAAAAGACTAGACTGACCTAGCCTACCAGCCTACATCTTTCTCCTGTACTTCCTCCCCTCAAACACTGGACTCCAGAAGTTCTTCAGTTTTGGGACTCGGATTGGCTCTCCTTGCTCCTCAGTTTGCATACGGCCTATTGTGGGACCTTGTGATCATGTGAGTTAATACTTAATAAACTCCCCTTTGTGTGTGTTTATATATCTATATATATCCTATTAGTTCTGTCCCTCTTGAGAACCCTGACTAAACACCTACCAATCAATCTTCCAATTTCTATGTGAAACTGTTATTAGTTACACACAAAATGACTCAACATTTTTGGAACTAAACTAGGGCCTGTCTGAATCCAAATGCCTAAAATTATGTATTCATAGGAAACTTTCCATATGACTTATTTGAAGATACAGGTTCAAGATATCTTTTATTTTGCATGTTTAGTTAAGATGGGAACTTATAGCCTACCTAATGGTGAACTAGCCTGATTTTTTTTTAACTTAACTGACTAAATGGTTCTGTAATACAAGTATCCTATAGCCAAGCATCATTACAAGTTTAGGTACTGACAAATTATTCTGTTTTCTAGAAAACAATAATTTTTAAATTTGTTTTTTGTTCTTTTCATTCTCCTTTAGTAATGGAGAAGAACATCAGAAATCTAAATGATGTGAAACCACATTCTTACCGGCAATACAACCATGGTACTGACATTTCAAAGGAAGAATACTAAAGACCACTAATAAAACCTTCAAATAAATTTTGGAAGCCCACTGCATATAAGAAGGATGAAGAGAAATGACAGAAGGTTCCAAAGTATCTTACTAAGGTAACCACTAGGAAAAAAGCAAAACAAAACAGGAAACCTCTATGAAAGAATGACAGGGAAGTAAATAATCCCAAAAGGATGGTTCTAATGACCCCCTTCACATGCCAGGTACATGGGCACTGAGAACTTAAAAATCTAACCTTCGAATTTGAAAATAATACACAATTAAGCAGACCCTCTGGGGTGGGTTGGACCCAAAACAAGACTCCAAAAAACAGCAAACATCTGTCTTGAGTAGTCAGAACAAAGAAATATCAATTAGCTATGGACGTTTGATTTATTTTAATACTTAGTCTATCTGAAAGTAATTCATTTATGTGATCTAATTGCAAACTTTGTCTTCAATCACCAGCCATAGCAAGTTAGGTAAATTCACCCTTTACCTTTCTGTTTATCAGAAAACGAGACAAGTCAGCATTTTTTTTTTCCCTCAAAAGTATTTTAAAGACAGAAAAACAAAGGGTCTTAATGTTTTGGTACAGCTCATAAGAAGATGAATCAAGTGCACTGTCTACTTGTTTGCTTCTGTCCTTTTAATTCAGGGCCAATAATATGTACTGCCTATCTGTCAAGTGCTGAGCATTGTGCTGTGTGCTGGGACTACAAAGGTGAAAAACGAATTTTCCTTCCTGGAAGAATTTTTTTTTTTTAATGTTCTTTAACTTACAGATTTGAGTCTGCTGGTCAATGAAATGAAATGTAAATTTCTCAGTACTCCAGATTCAATTTTGTTCAGTGAATCCTGACACACTCCCCAAGGAGATGCAATCTAACAAAATTCATACTGTGCACATCCCCAGCCAGTTTCTCAACCCTGAATACACATTAGAGTTGTCTGGGCTGCTTCTCAAAGATACAGATGCCTAGCCCCCACACCAATTGTTTTAAATCAGGCTGGCTAGGAATGGACACCCACTTTGCATTTTTTCAAAAACTTTGCAGGTGATTATAATGTAGAGCAAGGATGAGACCACCAAGAACATAAAACAGCATCTGACACATAGTAGACATTCAGTAAACGTTAGCCGTCTCCTCTTGCCATAAATACATAATCTGAGATCAACACTAAGATGGCATATAAAAAAAAGCAGTATTTTCCAGACTTCTACTGAAATATAGAATAAAAAGAAAAGGATATCTTAAGGAAGGCTTGTTCAAAGAAGGCTTTAAGCAGGAGAAACATCTTAATCAGGGCCTTGATTTGGAAAATATGTGGAAGAGCAAACGAAGAGAAAGAAGGTATTCCAAGAAGAAAAGGTTGCAGAGACAAAGGAAAAGAGGAAAGGATGGTGGTGACACACAGGGCAGGCAATGGAGACCAGCCTGGCTACTGGGACAAGGCCAAAGGGTCAGCATTAAGCAATGTGTCTAGAAGAGTTAAATACAGTTGATGGAATGAAGCCCTTAAAGGCCAAACTAAGTGATTTCATTTGATCTGCTGTCAAATGGGATAATTTAGGTTTTTCTGAGAGCTTGGTGACATGATGAAAGCTACATTTGAGAAAAGTTCACCTGGCAGTGGTGGATGGGATGCTGTGAAACAAAGAAGGGCCAAAGGGAAGGCCGCTATACAATAACAACATGCAGTAGCAACAGATGATAACAAGCATTTGTGTGGACACTTCCAGCAACATCTTATCCAGACTCACAACACCAAATTGACAGGGTCTGGCTTCCCTCCAGCTGTGGGACACTAGCTCACTGTGACCATCACAGGTGCCCAGAGTCCTTACCTCTGCTGCCTCACCCTCCAATTAGACCTCTCTGAAAAAATGGTCTCAACTTGAGGAGATTCCTTGCTCTTTTTATTATGTCACAGAAGTCCATGTCACAGAAGAGAATACTATAAGCCTTTGTGAAGGCTCCCTGAGTTCCTAGCTATACCACTCCATAAATTCCTGCATTGGTCTACTCTAGCAGAAGATAGACCTACCAGGAATTGTATCTGATATTGGTTATCTTGATTTCACCCTGGGACAGATTTTAAATGATCACAAATTATTTGGTACTCCTCCCATTGAGAGGTGAGGCCTATTTCCTCTTCCCTTGAATTTGGAGTGGTGTTAGTGACTTGCTTAAGTATTGGAAGTTCCAAAATGTCCACAGTTCCAAAAACACATGAGTTTTTGGAATGTGTGCTCTTGGTGTTCTCCCTTTCAAAACCCAGCCACTGTGCTATAAGGAGGTCAAGATGCTTGGAGAGCAATAAACAAATCCAGTTGAGCACCCAGTCAATAGATGGCATCAGTGCCAGCCATGTGAGCAGCCATCTTGGACATCCAGCCCAGGCAAACCTTCCCATGACTTAAGTCCCAGTGGACACCTAACATCACTCAAGATCTAAGTGAGAACCACACAGCTGAGCCCAGCCAATCCAGAAAACTGTAAGAGAAAATAATAAATTGTTCTTGAAGCCACCGAGTTTTGGGATGCTTTCTTATACAACAATGCCCCTTTTACCAATATTTTACTTATGGTGACATGGTGGAAAGGAATCCTTACATCTTTTCCTGTATCTTCCCAGTGAGCTTTTGAGGTATGTGCTTTAAAGTCAAATGCTGACTCTACCACTGCTCACATTTTGAAATGAGAAAAGAGAGGCTCTGTGAGGTTATATGAATTGCTTATGATTACAGAATCAGTAATCTGAAAATCTTGAATCTAGACTTTTAAATATAAGAATGCTCCTAAAACAGCTCAGAGAGCTATTGGTTGTTTTAGATTTAGCCAATTTGCCATTTACATGTTGGAGCAAGCATGGCAAACCTACATTATAAAAATCAAGATAGTAAATACTTTACACTTTGTGAACCATACAGTCCCCATTATGACTATTCAATTTGTAATGGAAAAGCAGCTAAAGAAATATGTAGACAAATAGGTGTTATTTTGTTCCAGCTTTAAAGAATCAGACGGTCTTTTTTGTTTCAGACCCAATATAACCACAAAACTAGTTCTGTACACCTAAACTCAATCCAGTCCTAGGTTATCTATTAAAAACTTGCCAGCAATCGTGGATTTTATTTCTTTTTTAATGTACATAAATTTTCTCAAAGAATGACTTATTAACTCCTTCACATATTTTAATTTTAAAAGTATTAGATTCTTAAAGTTTTAAAGGAAAAGAAATTTTGAGTCTTTTGAAGAGGACCTGTGGAAATCTATATACTGTATGTTCTACTTCTGATGGTCACTTAGAATTAACAAAAAATAAAGGTTGTTATGGCATGGTGCCTGAACATGTGAAGGAAAAGGGAAAACCCTAATTCATCTGTGGAATATTTATAAACAAGAAGTCATTAAAATAGTCAGAAATTTATACAAAAAGATGCAAGCTTTTTTTTTCTTTCCTTTTCCTGAATGCTTTGGTTCTAAAAGAAAAGTCTAAAAACTCCTATAGGCTTTTTGATCTTTGACTTCAGAGAGAATTTTAGTACCTTAAGTTGACTGTTCACATACCTCACAAAAATGCACCCCTGAAATATTCGCAACTAATAGCTGGTTGACAAAATGAACAATGCTATTAAAAATGAAATCAGCTATGGTAACTTTATATAAAGTGATGGATCACTCAGCATTGCCAAGTTAAGTATTGACTGGAGGCTAAAAAGAATGAAAGAGATTTCATTTAAAGTGAAAACATTACTGAAAGTAAAATAAAATATTTTGGAATAAAATATACAAGGGTCTGGTAAGTATGTTATATATTAAGGCGAAAATCCAATTTCTTACTAAGAGAATATAAAATAGAAACATGATCTAATGAAGTCTAAAATGAGGATTCTAACAAGCATTCCTAGATAAAAATCATATTGTTTCATTTTACAATTTGCCCTTTTATTACTGACAGACTCCAGGTGTATTTGAATGAAAACGTATTTAAACTGACTTAGAACTTGTGTACTTTCATTGTACATACAAAGAAAAACTACTGTAATTAAGAAAAACTTAGAGCTTCTTCTAACCGAAAATTAAGGGTTTCTGTTACAAACACTGTATTAAAGGTTGCGAAGCAAGACCCTCAAAAGATCTTTGTATTCACTGCCCACCCTAACATAAGGACACATTGTTTAAATATTTTAAGTAGAATAACATTTCATTTTTGTGTAAACTTTCATAGCAGAGAATCTCAAAGGATTTTATGAACACAACGATTAAACAAAAATTACGCATGGATGTTGTATCCTTCAAGTTGCTACCATTTCTCTCATGGTTCAGCAGCATATCTAACTGTAAAATATCTTCTTAAAGCAAAAAAGCATCTGGTGGCTACTGAAAACAGGAAGGAGATGACACATTCAAAGAGGACTGTCATGGAGTCTAAGCACAGCTTAGGTTCCAATATTTGAACCACATCCATGGCAAACAAATATAAATAAAATTACCCTTGGCAATCCTTTTTTTTTTTTTTTTTTTTTTTTTTTAAAGTCAGAGTCTTACTCTATCACCCAGGCTGAGTGCAGTGGTGCAATCTTGGCAACCTCTTTTAATTGCCCAAAACATACAGCATCCTTTGACTTCATGTAGCATAACCCTGAACACTCTAAATCCTACGTTTAATTCTATGTAAGTCCATAAGTAAATTTCTGGGCATTTAAACCATTGTACCTCTTAAAATAACCCTCAAATCCCTAAAGGAATGGAGCTAAGTAAGTAGAAAGTTCTAAAACATTCTTATTTGTCTGCTACATGTACTCCTGGTTAATTATAAAACCTCAAGAGTTTCAGTACGTATTATCAGATTAAATTTGCTTGTTGTTAGAGCAAAAAAGAGAAGCATGTGTTGGGGCAAAGGAGAGACAGGTGCTAAAGTTGAAGTCAAATTAAATACACATAAAATGTTACCTCATTGTAGTTCCAGCTCAGATGTTATTTTGCAAGGAGTGTGGCTTACTCAGTTAGTGCTAAATGTAAAGAGACTATTACTTCCATTGGTTCTAAGAGTTTCTTTTATTGTAACCTCTGCAAGAACTTCTCCTTGAACCTGAAGGTGTTTATTAACTTAGGGATCATATAATGATCTGTTCAGAGCTGATTACTCATGAACTAGGTAAAAGTTATTACTATGTTAATGTAAATTAAAAGGTCTGTTAAGCAGATTACAGGAAAATATACCGATACAGTAAGAATATGATTCTGGTATTCTTGACAAATTCCATCAAGGATAACTGGAATTCATCCTTTGGGGCCTCAGCAAAGAACCACTAGCACGAGTCTCGTCATTATGCCATTCGGAATCCCCCGTGGTCATCTTGGTTCTGGATCAGCATCATCAACACTCAAAAATTCTGTACTTTTAATTTGCCAAAACGAATCTAAACTATAGTGTCAGCAACAAAAAAGCTCAAACTCAAGCTTAAAAAATAAGATCACAAAGTCTTCACTTAGACTAGAATCCCCACTTTGAGCACAAATCCATTTTCTCCCTCCCCTCGGTTGCCTAAAATGTAAGAGAGGCCATTGTATTTCACACATTCAGTGTTATCTCAGTGGAGGAAAAAACTACCATTTGCAGCACAAAACATAAGTGGAAATAGTTACAGTCAACAATTAGTGGGTAAACGGTACTTAGGATTGGAAGGTAGATAAGAAAACTAGACTGCACATTAAGTACCGATGGTCAGAAACAACCCTCACTGGATGACAGAAAAAATACTGTGGCTCTTTTATGTCTTTACTACACAGTATGACTTACTTAGCAAAACTACTTTTTAAAAAAGCAGTTCAACTCACCTACCCAGAATGAACATTTGCTTTCCAATCCTTTCATATACAGCACAAGAATAGATTTAATAAATGATAAAGGAAATTATATTTAGGAAATTACTTTTATGTCAAACATTTTCTAAAATGCTTAAAATAACAAATGTTATTAATAAGCAAGAGTATTTGTTCCACTTATTTTGAAGAGAATTGACAGCATAACCAGCAATAGAAAACTGATGTCATTCTGTAGCCAGTAGAAATTTAAATCTTCCAGCATTTTACATTGTGATGCCCTCTTTTATATACAAACAGATTAATATTTTAATCGGGCATAATATTTTCCAAATATTGTCACTAATAATGACATCGGCAAACTTCTGAGGAAGGATGTCTGACAATCAGAGTTTACTCACAAAACTTCTTGGTTTCCACTAATAAACTATAATAATTCGTGACCTTTTTTTTTCTTTTTTCAGATATAAGCCCTGGAGGAGAACCTATTTACTACCCCATACTGCCCTAAATGGGTCTCTCCCAAACCCTGAGCCCTTTGATTTTAAAGTTTTAAAACTATTCTATGTAAACAACTTGACAACATAGAGCTATGGAGTATGGCTTTTCTTGCTGTAAATACTCAAACTTACCAATTTTCATGGATGAAGCACTGACAGCTCTACTTTCATCCATGACCTATAAATCTGTGTTACTGTGTTTAACTGTCACCACTTTTCAAATATGTTTTATAACAAGATGAAAAGGAAAGCTAATTCCTTCCATTATGGGCTGAGGTACAAAATCACAATCTGAATGATTATTGTGATACTATGTAATTGGCGATCCCCTTAGACTTCATTATTTTCTTCTAGTCAGTGAAAGACTAACCTCAAGTAGGAGCCTAAGATTTGGGGCAATTTTTTCTCTTTCACAAGTCCATAGATGTTTAAAGTGATACTTGGGACAAAAACAAAATCAGCAAATGAAATTATCATTGAGAAAAACAATTGGAATGCCCATAGCCATCTCACTAGCTTACTAGGAGGATTAAAGGAGCTATTTTGAAAACAGCTGCTACCTACAAAGCAGTACAGAACACGGAATGTAAGCTCTAGAAGGGCAGAGACAGTCATCTGTTTTTTTTAACTGATTATGCCAGTGACCTAGAACAGAGCCTGATACATGGGAGACACTCAGTAAACATGTACTGAATGAATGAAATATATAGTATATTTAATAGTTGGTAACAAAAATAATGAAAAGTAATGAAGCAAAAATGTATGATGAAGCATAAATCCCCCAGTTAAACGGTGCCATATTTCACCAATACACTTAAAAATAACTCTGGGGGTTTCTTATTTAAATTTAGATGTGGTGCACTCAATAAATTAAAGCTGGGGAAAAAGTGGGTACTCAATATGCATAAATTACTAAAATCACATTTTGTGGTCTACTCCCAAGTTAGCATCTAAAGGATCAGAACTGGTAACATTTCAGAAAGATAATGGTATTATCTTCCAGAAAACAAGACCTTCTCCAACTGTTATGCTCTCCCCAGAACATCAAATCACTATTTCATCCTCACGTAATTTTCACCTAATAGCTAAATTGTTGGCACTCCATTATAATTTCATAATTGTAAACTGCATAAAATAATTTCCTACATTTGGTAGGGCAAGAATCTGTCATTTAAATAAAACTGGGGCAGTGTTCAGAAAACTACATTCTTGATCCAATTATAAAAATTAATGAATATAAATTCTGGTTTTAAGCAGCATATTTGTGGGGACGAATTCATGAGATTTTACTTTTCTTCTTTAGATGTTTTTCTGGTTTCAGAAACTAATGTATTCTTTACAATAATATTTTTT